>NW_019729218.1:3449932-3512183 GCF_002891405.2 Cryptotermes secundus
TTTAGTGAACCGACACTCTCGGCAATTTTAACTATTGTAATTATTTTAATTAACTGGAACGTGGCTATTTTTAACAAAGTGAAGTTTTGTGTGTTGGTGATTTCTTTTTCTACTATAAATGCCTCTGATGATGGCTCCGTGGTGAGCCGAAACATGTAAGGCACGTGGTGACGAGGTGGAAAACTTATAAAAGTGTCACATTTGACGGAAGGAACTTGATTGTTAATTTGTTAGTGTGACGGACCAGAATGAAAGACCTTAAACTGATTTAAATTCTTATTTATTTACGCGGTTACTCAGCTGCCCAGTGTCCAATTATAAAGTAATCAGGAACCAAAAGAGAGAATAAGTGAAGTAACACATGCACACAAATAGAAGACCGAAAATGGGAAATTGCATCGTTATAAAATAATAATTCAATTAATGCAATCATGCCAACGTAAGCGGCGAAAAAAAAATTATGCACATGGATCTGTACATCCACTGCCTTGTCAGCCTTCATGGTGTAATCATTAATTAGTTAAGCACAGGGACTAATTTTACCTTACCTCTCTGACTAGAATTAATATTTTAATAATTAGAAATATATGTTAAGAGAAATAATTTTGGTTCCAAACACGTCATCATCCCTACAAATGACAAGAGCACCTGAAGAAATCCTACCAGACAGACACATTTTACATAAAGAGCAAGAATTGAACACAGACATGTGTCTCAATTCCGAAGAGGAACTCGGATACCATCAGTTTCGAAGCAGGACAGAATTTATAATAATAATAATAATAATTCAATTCCATTCGTGTTTATTTACGTGCAAACTTAACAGCACAGTGACCAATTACGAAGTCAGCACGAGTACATAGAAATACACTAAAATAATTAAGGGGCAAAATACAAAATATGACAGCCTATGTAATAGCAATAAATTAATAACAATTCCAAGAAAGTAGATTCTATTGAAGTTAATTGTAACAGGAGAGAAAAATAAAATAAGTGCATTTCCAATAGTTATTCCATGTGTAACAAGAAAGGACGATACACGTACATACATACATACATACATACATACATACACACACAGAAGCTAATAATAATAATAATAATAATAATAATAATAATAATGCATGTATATACGCATGTATGCCTAACGAATACTGACAGGAAAGTTACATTGTTATGCGTTAAATGAAAAGAAGCTTAAATCCGAGAGGGCAAGTACGCCAAAAATATTTAAAAAGTACTTATCTTCTAAGTAATACATACAAATTAAATCCGTGCCTCACAGAAAACATAATATCCCCGCTATAAAGATTAAAGATCAACCAGTTAACACAGTTTGGGGAAACACATTGTTTATTATAAGAACCATACAGAACACACACACACACGTATAGTTTATGCTCAGGATACAGAGTTTTTGTATGTTAAGGTAGGTGGTATATATAGTAACCAGTGGGCTTTGAAGTGTTACGTTATCCCTGTGCACAATCTCTTAAGATGCTGATGATATCTTAAATTGAAACTGATTCAAATAGCACGTGACTTTGCCTTCTCAGGCAATTCTGGTTCAGCATGATGGAACAACATGGCACAAAGCGCAAAGTCGGGAACGGTATTCTATATTCCCCTCTCTATCCAGCAACCCACCATCTTTCATTCCGCCCTTTTCTTCGGACTTGAACCAGCTAGTGCAAACTCTAGACAACAGACTCTCTCTCCACTCTGTAGAAGTCTTAACGTCGCTAACTTCCTAAGAACAGGAAGCCGGTGTCACAGACAAATATCTTCCGTTACTGACCACGAGATCCGAAGTTTGCTGTCTCCTGGTTCCAGCAGAGGGCGCTAGAAAGTCCACGGAAGTAACGGTCGGTTGTCGCGACATGGGATCTTCCAAGAAGTGATGAGTTCTCAGGAAGAAGGGGGAGCTTCTTCATAGTAAGCTCCGCTGCTGCGGTTGGTCAGCGAGTATCATACTCTCAGAGAAGATTTTCTCTTGAAAAGATAATAGCCCCTCTGCTTCTCAGAAACTTACGTCTTGTATCGAACCCGAAGGTGCATTACCTCCTTCATAAGAGTCCGCCACTGGCTCTTGTCTTGAGGCACTTGATCCAAGTCCCCGCTACCCTAACTGACTAATTAACTAACTAACCAACCACCTAACTCCATCGATCTGAGTCCTCCCTGAGAAGCCACCAGTCGCTCAGCTACTCAAGATTTCTCAACACTTTTTGGAACCTAGAGGTCCATTAGTGTCTTCACGGAAAACCTCCACTGGCCCCTGTCCTGAGGTAGATGAACCAAGCCCACGCAGTCACACTAACTAACTAACTAACTAACTAACTAACTAACTAACTCCATGGGGCCTAGTATTTTTTTTAGAAGCCGCCAATCGCTCAATTATTTAAAAGGCTCCTAACATTTTATTAAGCACTAAAGTTCATTACCGTGTTCACAAAAGTCCGCCAGTGGTCTCCATCCTAGCCAGATGAACCCACTTCATATCAACACGTCCTATTTATCTAAGATCAATTTTAATATCATCCTTCTTCCTAATTCTAGGTATTTTAATTTGCATCTAGCTTTCACAGCAGAATCCCGTATGCATTTCTTTTCTACATTCGTGCTACATTCCCAGCCCGTCTCCTCCTCATTGATTGATCATTCTAATTATATATTTCGGAGCTCCTTATTGTGACATCGAACTCCATACCTTATAGATTCTTCGCAATGATCTTATTAGTTTATCGACGTTTCGGAGGAATGCACTACCTTCATCTCGAAGAGTAAGCTAAAAAAGCAAACAAATAGCAAGTTAGCTGAATATTTTTCTGCCCTGAAGACAGAGGTAGTATGAGCCCTTCGAAACTTCAGTAAAACTATAATAGATTATACTGCGGCAGATCCTAGCAGGTGATCTCGTAACGCCTGGAAATCTTCCTTTCAGGTTTTCAAAATGTTTTTATTAGAACTAATATGAAATCAGTCGCTATTTTAGAAGTCTGAGAGAATGGTTTTAATGCTTCATCTGTATGATGATTTTTATGTTACAAGCCTGGAAGTCGCGGGTTCGATTCCCGATGAGGTCAGTGGATTTTTCAATTGACCTAATCCTTCCAGCTGCCCTATGGTCCTGGGTTAGACTCAGTCTCTAACAGAAATGAGTATCAGGAATTTTCCTGGGGGGAAAAGGGCGGCCGTTCTGCGCGTAAGGCTGACAACCTCATCGCCATCTGTGAGACGACTATGGGAGCCTCGACGCCTCACAATCCTATGAATTTCTACGGCCTATTAACAGGGATAGCTTTTTATGAAGATAAAACAGGTTGTAGCCCGCTAGAGATCTGTTTCATATCTTTCGGACTGATGATCCCCACTTGCGTCTAGCTGAGCGGTTGCTTTTATACTTTCCCCACTTGCGTCTAGCTGAGCGGTTGCTTTTATACTTTCGCCTATTTCAGAAACCGCATTCGAAGTAGAAAAGCTCTCCTTCATTTATATATGACTCTTTTATTTCTACCGTTAAAACAACGTACTGCAGGGGTTGGGGGAAATGTGTCTACCCTTATCTGTACAAAGTGAAGCGATAGCTTCATAAACGGGCTAAGTCTGGTTAGGCCCGACAAATATTTTACTATCCGGCAAGTTCATACAGCTGCCAATATGAAAACGGACTTATGCAGCTTCTAAAACTAGCTGACTGCTTTAGTATCCTGATCTGATCATTGCCCCGGTCTGTTTTCCTATGTTGTCAATAGAGGACGTTCAGTTTACTCTGAAACGTAAGCAGCTGTATCATATACGTATGGTAGAAATGGAAGCTCTGCCTCAAACCATTATTATTTGTTGTTCAAGTAGGGCAAACAAAATAGTCGGTCGGTTAGCGTAAATATTAACTGGAGCTGAAAATAAGCTACACTGTACAATCATTTCACCTTGCAGATTCTCGTCTGTCTGCATGTACTTGCTGGTAACATGATATTATAAACATATTTACCCATGGACCTACTACCCCCACCAACATCTTTTATAGAATCCGTCTGTTGTATGAACCAGTATACGTCATACATTGTGTAGCCAACCTTATAGAAGAAAATATTCCTTGTAAGTATGTTTGAATTTCCGACTGGCGTAAACATACCTGAGATTGTTGAAAGTACGAGATTATTCTAAATTATTGTCGGGGTTTCCGTGAACTATAATCTTCAAATCGGTATACACAAAATAAACCTGCTTAAGGACATGAAAATGTAACTCCAAAAGTTGTATTATCTATGGAATCAATTCTGCAGAGTGCTAAATAACTTAAACATGAGCGCCTTTCTTGACACGTGAGATGATGGAAAACTATAGGCCACGGGAAAGATTAGGATCACATTTTAGATTATAGCAAATTTCTGATAATGACATAACAGTTTACGTTACTGGTTTGTAGTGACGCACCTTCGTTGGCATGATGAATGGAATCTATTTGTTGCGTACATTTCTCAACTTAAAACAGAAGCTAGCATTCTGGTTTGTGGTTTGAATATTTAACGTGTTGACCCTAATAACTTTCTAAACTACCAAGAGATTTTTTCTTAAAAAAATATAAATTTTATGCCACTGGAGGTCACCCTGATTTCGTATTTATTTTGACTATTTTATCATTAATAATACTCACGTCATTACCATGAGAACTTTTGACATAAAAGTGTCTCTTGCTACTAAATACAGGGGTCTGATACTATATAAATGCTTTAAGATAAAGGTAAATTTGTCCCTGTGCTTAACTAAGTAAGCACTTCGTCATTAAGGCGTATGGTGGAGTGGATGTAAAGATCCACATTTTATTGACTTCGGCATTAGTTGGCGGTGAGTGGTCAGTTTCACACCCCGGTCGCTTTATCCCCAGGGTAAGATCCCCTGGTACCCATAGGGTAGGAGGCTGAGTGGGCCGCAGAACCTGTCTGAACGACGTGGAGAAGAGAAAATTCTTGACCATAGCGGGACTCAAACTCCGACCCCTCGGTCATCCAGCCCGTAACCAGACACTTTACCGACTACGCTATGCAGACTCAGTGCTTTAAGATATCTTGGAAGAAATACCCAACTATCGGAAAGGCTTCATCGTCAGGAGACAACACAGCAGAGTACTTCAAGAAGAAGCCTAAGGCCCTCTCAGACCTGTAGTGTCAGGGAAATAATAGCCCGAAACCAGGCACCGCTATAACGCACGCCAGACAGTCAGGCTTACAGAGCAAAGTCCTCATGTATTCAAGAAACTAACCACCAGTTGCGAAACCCTAATTTTTATTACAGTATTCACAGCGTTACGCCACTGGACCTATTCTGAGCCAGCTGAATCCTGTAATATTCTTTTACACTAATTATTTTAAAATTAATTTTATAACGTCATCATCCCAGCTATCAGCTGTCGCTCTCGTTCAGGTTAACCGACCAAAAGTCTGCATAAATCTCTTGTCTCTTTATGAATGCTACATATCTCGCCCATCTAATTGTTCATGATTTTATCTTATTAGTAACATTTGATAAATGATAACAATTATGAATTGTTGGAAGATTAATACTTGTATTTCTGAGATGCAATATCCTATATCCTGGTAGATGTTCATCGACATTACGGAGGAACATAATGCCTCTATCTTCAGGGTCGGAAAGTAAACCAAGCAAGCAGCCATAGAAAGTAAACTTCAAGCGAAACCGAAAATATAATTTTCTAAATTCTTATATGGCTTCCTCCCTCTTATATCCAGATATTCTCATCTGTGACTTATTCTCAAACACCCTGAATCCATGTTCTTTCTCAGGGCGAGTGCCCAGGTTTCATACCAGTGTAGCAGAATAGATATTGTTAAGGGTAGATAATTTTTTTAGATATAACAGAAATTGCCAGATTATTTTTCTGTCCTATTCTGACATTGGTTGGGCATCTGAGGTACAAAGCAATGCAAACCGGTGTCGCTATGCGCCGCTTCGATTGTCCAACTTTCTTCCCGCTTCAATCCGCTTCATGCATTATAAGCAATATTTTTATCAGGAAATTGAATCGTAAACCTGTGGAGGAAGTGTAAATATTTCTCCAAACGGGGCTCTTTATGCTTCTTTCCTTTCCTGTTGGTGTGCAGTTGAAGGGACAGACGCGAACGTGAGGCTCATTCAGAACGCCTTTTCAGTATACACCAAATTATTCGTTCAAGAGATGGGATTAACCCTCCTGGAGTTACAGCTTACGGAAACATAACCGGGATATGGGGGGCCGACGAGTCTCTTCCACCGGTCACGGTAGCCGGGATCGTAGGTTCGAATCCCACATAAGGTATGAATGTTTGGTATATGTATATGTTTATTCTGTGTTCGTGTTTGTCCTGTGTTTAGGTAGAAGCCTTGCGACGAACTGATCACCAGTCCAAGGACTCCTGTCTCCTGAAAATGATAATGAAACTGAAAAAAAGAGGTTAGGGCCGAAGATGGCTGTAGAGCTAGTGAAGAAAGAACGTCTTCTCCATCTTCAGGGTTGAAGAGTAAGTCAGACAGGAATAGGGCCGCTCCATAGCTCAAGCGGTTAGTCGCTGGCTTCCCACCGCAGAGGCCCGGGTTCGATAAAGTGGGATTTGTGATGGACAAAGTGGCACTGTAGCAGGTTTTCTCCAAGTACTTCGGTTTCTCCTGCCAATCTTAATTCCACCAATTGCTCCACAATCACCCTCACCTATCATCTGGGGCTGGTACAATAGATCAGAAGTGGCCGCAGTACAGGGACTTAGTCCCACCCCACTAGCAATAAAAAGAAGCCAGGCAAGGAACCTAGATGACACAGGCAGCAAGCGAAACCTCACTTGACTTTTAACGGACCACACAGCGCTATGTCCCAGAAGACAGAACTCTTCGTAACTACCTGTGTGAGAACCTCAGATGCTACATTTGTTTAACCGTTTCAGAGTGTAAAGTAAAAGTAAAGCTATCCCTGTAAGAGGCCACGAAGGCCCATAGGGTTGTGAGACGTTAAGGATCCCACATTATCTAGACAATCGGTTCAAAGATGGCGGTGAGGTTGTCAGCCTTACGCGCCGGCCGCGCTCTACTCCCCATGAAAATTATTTATTTAATTCCTGGTACTCATTTCTGTTAGAGGCTGAGTGAACCCCAGGGCCATAGTGCGGCTGGAAGGATTAGGTCAACTGAAAGAATCCTATTACCTCATCTGTATTTGAACCCACGACCTTCCGACTTGTAGCATAAAAAGGTAAATTTGTACTATAGAATGATTTGACTACACCGTTCAGTGTGATTCAAATGTATGTTTATATATTTTATATGATGCCTTTACATATTTCGGCCAATTAATGACCATCATATATATACGTACATTTGAGTCACACTGGACGGTGTGGTTAAATCAGTCTATAGTATTAACTAATGTGACGGGCCGGAGTGAATAAAATTAAACTAGGTAAATTTGTGCCTGCGCTTAATCAATTAGGCACCGCGCCATGAAGAACTGTGAGAGAGTGAAGGTATAGCTCCACCTTTATTGACTTCGCTAGTAGACGGAAGTGAATGGGCACCCTCACGCTCCTGCCGATTTACTCCCAGGGAGACATTCCCAAATACCTATATCATAGGAGGTTGAGTAGGCGTCGGAGGCGTTCTGGACGTTATGGCGAAAAGAATTGCACCTGGCGGGAATCGAACCCCGGCCATCCAGGCTCTCATTTCAGAGGATAGCGGATAGAAATTTTTCAGGATCGTTGCTGCAACTGAATTATTGCCCTGTGTTTGGGTGTAACCGTGATGTGGACACAGGGAGGCAGGCTGGATAAACGCGAGACGGCAGATAACACGGATCTCGCCACGGGTAAGTGGGTGATGTGGCTCATATTCTAAACTGCGAATGAGATCACATCTATATGAACGCGCACACCGTACTTATCCCCGGGGGTTCCCTTTAATACGCAAGAATCGATACGGAGCAGAGAGAGAAAGACACGCTGTTCGCCAGAGGGGGGGGATGGATGTTACTGGGAAGGTTTCGGCTGAGAGGAAGAGGATCACCGCAGCTCTCTGGTCCATATTCAGCATCCCTGTCGTTCTCTGTATTCCCCAGAATGGACAGAATCCTACGCGGAATTCCTCTTACGCTCTTGCCGAATGTTTGGCAGAAAATCTTGAACCTTGTATCATTAACCAACGCGGAAGAATTAATTTAAAGTTCCATCCGTATTATTACAGGACACAGCGCGTTTAAACGGAGAAAATTTCTTTTATTTCATACGGATTAAATTAATTTGTGTTTAATTTAATTATCAATATATATAAATCGGTATCTCTGACCGCCTCTATAGTATAGTGGTCAGAGCTCCTGGCAACAGATACAGAAGTATCGGGTTCGATTACCGGCGCTACCAGATTCTCTGAGAAGTAGTGGGTCTGGAACGGGGTCCACTTAACCTCGTGAGGATAACTGAGGAGCTATTTCAAGGAATTAGCGCCTATGGTCTAGAAAACCGAGATTAAAGGTCGTGGTTATTCGTTGCGCTGATCACGTGACACCCTCTATCCGCTAAAGTTGGCACTAACTTCGCCGACAAGCGGCGGTCGCTCAGTATAGTTCGCTTGCGGACTACATGCTACAGAGTTTATATCAGGTAATACATGTACCTGCATATTTGGGCGTCTCTGTGTGTGTGTGTGCGTGCGTGCGCGCGCGCACAGAATAATGGAATATTCTGTGGTAACTTTCGAATTCAGACCACTGATAACTATCGATAAGATAGGTTATCATATCAATTATAGCCAAATTCAGGCCACAGAGTGTATTTATATAGATTTTGTGTTATTTTCAACATAAACAACAACAAACCATCGGAACACGCAGCATGAAATGGAGTATAGAAATATTTATAAATGTAAATGTGTATTTATAAATTAAAATATTTATAAACACCAACATAAAAATTAGAATTGTTAAGAAACTGCTGTTACAAATATAGATATTCAGTTGCAGGAAGTACTCTTCATATCACAGTTTAAAACTTATAGAATTATATAAATAATTGTAACCTGAATTAATAATGCTAAGGGAATATACATGCAAATACATCGTATTTTTAAATATGAATTAAAATTCATCTATATAATATTTCAGAATTAAAACGCACATCACATGAAACTGTGGATTTATACATTCATTCCGCCATACACCTTTATGGAGTTAAGCACAGGGACAGTTTGACCTTACATCACGCGAAACACTCAGTGTCGCCATTACAGATATCAACCTTTCATTTTTTTTCGAGAAAAAAGTTCTGTTTATTTTGAACATCGTACAAAATACATAAAATCCATTGAAAAATTCAAGAGTTCATTAATATTAAATCAGATGGTATGTATATATTAACCATTGTACAGTAAAATGTTAACATCGATGCAGAGAGCTACAGAGCGGTGTTAACTCTGCAGGAGAAGAGGAACTAGCTCAGCTATGAAGATTTTGCTTCTTATGCTGATCGTCTGTAGGGTTCTGTCAAGTTTATAGACTTCCCTCTGCTGAAACAGTGACTGACAGTTCATGAACAACCTGAGTGACTCGTGGGGTGAATGCGACTTGTTACAGCTCTGACTAGAATGAGGGCGCATTCATGTTTATTACACAAAAGTTAATGACATTAAGTCTCTTATGATGTGAAAACTTCTACTACGAAATGATTTGTTATTGTCATTTCCTTTCAGTTCTCTTATAAGCACTCTACACAGACCCCACGGAAAACACCGCCTCTGTTGTTGATGAAGTCACCGCTTATGCGGAAGTGTGTTTACCGTGCCGTTGCTTACAAACGGGTTACGTAACCACGTTTTTCCAACGCTGCTCGGCGCTGACGACATAGAAGACACAGCCTTATCTATTGTTGCGTGTTGGACCGTGTTTACAGAGCTGTTGCGTGGCAACGCGTTCAACAATTCCATTACATTCTTGTCTTCACATATGAGGTCAATATCTGGATCTGTAACATAAGCCTCTTTTTGCGACTCTTATGTTTCCTATCTTTTCTTCACACTATCTTCATCCTTTCAGTTATCATGGGGAAAAACTGTATAGTCGATTTCATAGTTTCAAGGAAGTGAAGCAAAGAATTCAATCCTTCAGACCGAGAAGGTCCATGTAGAATAAAGCTCTTATCTTTCATTCGGAGGGTACTCATTCGAATCTTGGCAGGGACACCGGCCATCGTGAATGAGGATTTGTGTGGTTTTCCTCATTCCAAATAGTGCACACACACTACCCACCACAATATATGGACCCGAAAGACGCACAAAAAATATACACATCTCTGCCACCAATAAATGGAACAAAGCGAAGAAGATTACAGGGAAAAACACATTATGAGCTAGCTCCGTAGCTTGTAGTCCGCAAGCGAACTATACCGACCGAGCGACCGCCGCTTTTCGGCGAAGTTAATGTCAACTTTTACAAACACACATTATATAAAATTTAAATCAAATTATTTTAATAGGGATCGAACTTTTTTGATTTTGAACTTTCACGTCTTATACATAACTAA
The DNA here is from genome assembly GCF_002891405.2 of Cryptotermes secundus. NCBI lineage: Eukaryota > Metazoa > Arthropoda > Insecta > Blattodea > Kalotermitidae > Cryptotermes > Cryptotermes secundus. The sequence goes on from NW_019729218.1 coordinate 3,460,492, forward strand.
GTATCGAAGTGCAGTGTATATACTCGGTAATAGCCCCATATGGTCGAAACAAATTTTAATATATATGAAACATTGGCGAATTTGTTTTTAAATAATAATTCACAAAGTGCTGCATTTAGAACACTGTATTATGTTTGTATAGGTGTTCAATTTATCATTCACCTGTCATCCACTCATTCAACGCTATAATCTAGACAGTGACAGCGTCGCACTATAACCCACGACCCCCCCTTTTAATAAACCTTTTCATTAAATCCAATATAATGTTAACCTCTCGTTACGATTTCTTTCTTTCGGGCAGCCTCTTGTGATAAGTTTCTCTGCCAAGCTTGTTTCCTCCGTCTAGTTCACCGTTTCTTTCTGCTATTTTATACGAGAGAGTCAGAAAATAGGTCACAAATGGAAGTAAAACATCTGTAATGGATGTAATAGTTTCTATATTTGTATCACTAGTTAGCAGCACAATCCAGCTTCGTGAGTCTAGGTAGCAGAAGCGCATGCGGGTATTCAGAGGCTGGTTTTATTAATCAAAATGGCGACCTAATTGAGATGTGTACTACCGAAGAGCAGCGTTTTGTTATGTGTTTTTGTGGGCAAAAGGACTCAATGCAAATGATACAGATAAAGAAATGTTTCCTGTTTACGATGGGAATTGTTTGTCGCGTAAAGCGGTTCACAGATTGGTCGAGAAACGAAGAGACTGAAACGGAGGAGCGGAAATTGCTGAGGCAACAGTCAAAAAGACTTCTATGCTGCGGGTTTCGACGCACAGGTAAAATAATGGGACAAATGTATCGATGTTGGCGAATGATATTCAGAAATGAACGTATTTTGCAGGTTCGAATATTACATATTTTTGATTATATATCCGTTTATGACCTATTTACTGACTCTCTCTCTCATATTCCTCAAGAGAATATTTTATATTACACGCCGTTTCTTCGTAACACAATTTACATCACAACTCCAACACAGAACAGGCTACGACGCAAGGAAGAAGTTGTGTTTTATGGATTAAGAACAACGTTTGAGAAAGTACGTGTATTCTATATTTCATGAGTTGTTTCGTAGAAGAGTTATTTAGTTTTCAATTATAAAATACATTTTCTGTAGAATTTCACATATTTATTTTCTCGTTTTTTTTTTTTTGCTTTGTAAATTATCATCTTCAAAGGCTTATTCATAATATATAAGGAATTCACATGGGGGATAAGCAACGGAAGCTCTCATGCAACTGAAATTTTCATAAAAGGAGAGAACATACGTCACTTACTCTAAAGAAATGCAGGATATAAGACACATTTGAGTATTGCCTCATGTGCTCTGTACTGACTTATCTCATTCTTGCAGCAAACATTGCAGTTACATGGTACGGCAGTTTACGAAAAGTAATCGCGTGTTCAGTTTTAAACGAAGTATTTTATTGTTCATGGAAATCGCTGGTTTCGTGCACCGCTTTGCTTCAGACCGCCGTTAAACACTGTAGCTAAGAGTGACGAATTGCCACAAAGACGGACAATAAACATATTCTGAACCTCAAGAACGAAACATGAAATGTATACATGACGGACGGACCCAAGTACAAAGAAGGGGGGTGAGATTGCCTTTTGCGTCTTACTGTGGTCTGTAATAATAAGATTAAAATTTATTCTTCTTATTGATAGTACATCACTTCGGTTATGTTATAAAATCAAGGCTGTATGTAGCAAGTATGAGAAAGATGATAAATATATATAATTTAAGAAAAAGAAGGGTAAAGTTATCCTTGTAACAGATCGTGGAGACCGTGTGAGACGTCGAGGTTCCCACATTTCCTACACAATCGGCTCACAGATGGCGGTGAGGTTGTTACGCTTAAGCGCCGGCTTCCCTTTAACCCCAGGAAGGTCCCGGGTGTTATTTCTCTTAGTGGCTGAGTTGAACTCAGGGCCCAAGTATGACTGAAAGGATAATATAACTTGAATAATCCAATGGCCACGTCAGGAATCGAACTCGTGTTGCTATTCACGCCAAGTCTTGTTGTCCTGTCTGTTACTATCCGAAACACTGAAATACATAACACATATGTAGACACATAAGCATAAACTATATGCCTGCAGACCTGCCTACATAAATCATATTATCATTTGGAACTAATGGATTTTCGTCCCCCCCCCTGAAGAACGCAATGTTTCGGAATGTGGATCTGTGGTGATTCTCAGGTGATCTTGACCTGGAGGTTATAATTATTAATAATAATAAACTAACTAATTAACTACATGGGGTTTAATCTTTCTTAAAAATATGTCAGTATTTCAGATACTCAAAAACTTCCCAAAATTTTATAGAACCGGTGGTTCTTTACGTTGTTCTCAAGAGCCCTCCATTGATCTCTGTCATGAGCCAGATCAATCCAATCCATATCACTTCATCCTATACCTCTAAAATACATTGTTGTTATGTTCCCACTTACTTCTAATTTATTATTGGTATTTTATTAGTATTGTTATAATAAGGCTGTCGTTATTGAATCACGTGGCACAGGTAGAAGATAAATTGAAAATAAAATCTTTAGAATAGAGGGTCAGAAATATGTAAAATCGCGAAAATTCAGTATCGTAATTTTTTTTTCTAGAAACTGATGAATTGCCGCAATTAATAGATTTTAATGGCGAAACACTTCTGTCAGAATCTCGGAACAGTAGGTGAGCACTGGAACCTAGTTTTGGGAGCGCTGCTCAGCACAGAAACATTTAGGTATGTCCTCTGGTATCTAGTCTTCTTTAAAACTTTAAATTTATTTCCCTCTTCTTTGTCGTAACATATTTTACGTTGTCTTCCGTTTCTCTCATGCTCTTTTACTTTCAATTCCCTCCCATTTCTTTTTAATTATTCTTGGGCCAATTTTATTTTATTCTCCATATACCAGAATCCTCGCAAATGGCACCGTTTATTATTTTTTTTTCGTAAGACTTCTCTCACGTGACACTTACTTCCATTATTATTTTACAGTCCTAATTATCTTAGTGAATTGTTCTTTTATTTCCCCCCGAAGAACGAAAACTTGGACTTATTCTTGTTATCTGCCTTCACTCTACGCTGTTAAAACGCAGCCCTTCGTAGTGGAAATTTCTTTCCACGTTGGAAAGTTTTATGTATGAACTATACTGTTCGAAGACCGCGTTTGAATGCAATCAGCAAATTACGACCATACAAAATAATAGCAAACGCAGGTAACGTTTAATTTTATTTTTATTTTAGTCTCACTTGTTTGTTATTATTTATTATTACTGCTTTCTTTTTGTTGTTTAGCGAGTTACCAGTCATTTCACTCACCTCTTTCACTCTGAGGATGGAGGCAGAGGAGCCCCCCTCCATGGCATCGCATCCCAAAGGACAGCGTCTTCATACTCTACACGGTGAGTACCTCACATCTCACGTAGTTAGATAGGTAGTTTTTATTTGTGGAGTAGGGTGAGGCAGAATCTCACTTCATACGTTGGGTCTCTTGTGGATACATTGTACCAGCTCTGAACGATATTGACGAGGATTATGAGTTGAGCAGTCGGTGGAATGATAATCGGCAGGGAAAACCGAAGTACTCTGAGTAAACAAGCCTCACTGCCACTATGTCCACCACAAATCCCATATTACCTGCCCTAGAATCGAAACCTGACCTCAGCGATGAGAAGTCGGCAACTAACCGCCTAAGCTAATTCGTTTGTTAATTAATTACTTAGTTAATCAGTTATTTTTCGTGCTCTTCAGCCAGGATATTCTTATATTTTAACAAGGCAAACATTCCTGAAAGTGGAGCAAGGATAATGCAGTCGGTATAGCGACTGGGGCTATGGGCTGAACGGCCGAGGGGTCGGTGTTCGAACCTCGATAGGGGCAAGATTCTTCTACTCTCCACGGAGCCCACGTAGCCTCTTATGCAATGGGTACTGGGGCTCTTACCCCGGAGGTGAAGCGGCCGAGACTTGAAGCTACAACTAGTGCCGAGCTCAAGAATATGTGGATCGAAACATCCACTCCTCCATACATCTTCACGGCATGATGTTCAGTTAGTTAAGCACAGGGAAACTTAACCTTTTCCAGTTGACCTTACCCGTTCGTAGATGTTAAAAACCTTAGGTTTATTTTTTAATTTTTTTAACAGCGTATCAACCTTTTCTTCTCTGCCACTTTTCTACTTCTTTTTCCCTTACCTCTCTCCTATGTTATTCTCGTTTCCCACGGAGAATCCCTAATTTTCTAGATCTTAATGTGTTGGAGCCGTCTCCGTGTTACGACGCCCGAGAGGGAGGCTAATTGTAGCTATTTTGTGCTCTGAATGAATTGATACCGGGACCGAGACGTGCGGTGCTGCATATCGAGCGAGGCGTTCTCTTACCTTCCAGAAAACGTTTCAGAAGAGATGTGATGCCCACAGGAGAAGAATGGGTTCGCTGCGTCATATATTCCTTTAATTTAATAACGGGGTAATCTATAAGAAACTGTTAAAAGTGTTTACTCATACAGAATTTGTCACAAATTTGAGTTGTCGTAAATTGTAAAAGGGGCCAGGCGGTAGCATAGTTTGTTGATGCACTATGCTACAAGCCGGAAAGTCGCGGATTCAATTCCCGATGAGGTCACTGGATTTTTAAATTGACCTAATGCTTCCAGCGGCACTATTCCCCTGGGGTTGAGTCAGCCTCTAATGGAAATGAGTTCAGAATTCTTCCTGGGGATAAATGGCGGCCGGAGCGTAAGGCTGAAAAACTTACCGCCATCTGTGATCCCATTGTCTAGAAAATGTGAGAACCTCGACGTCTCACAACGCTACGGGCCTCCACTGCCTGTTACAGGGATAACTTTACCTTTAACGTGTAAGATATTTCATAAAGTAAGATAAGGTTAGCATACACAGTTTCAGGTAAAGGAACAACAAAAAGTTGTCTCTGTGTCTAAAAACCGCATCATTAAGATGTGGAAGAGATTTGTGATAATATTTAAACGGATCGTTAGATGGACGGCAGTGATCAGCTTAACGCTTCCACTGCTTTACCTTCGAGAATATAGTAGAGGGTAAAGTTAAAAAGGTAAAGTTGTTCTTATGCTTAATTAAATTTTGAAAACGTATGGGGGAGTGGAAGTACAATTAAACTCTCTTGAACACGGTAATAAACATTCAGGTTCAATAAAATTTTGGTAAATTCTTGAGTAGCTGAGAGACTAGTGCATTGTCAAGGACTTTTCTCCATGGAGGTAGTTAGTTTGTTTAGAGACGCTGGTTCCATTCATTCTTTGAAAATATTATTTTTTATTTTCTCTCTTTCTTCCTTTTTTTTAAAGAAATCCTCAATTCTATCTTTGCAGCTTCATTTCTTGTTATATCTATATAATTGTCATCCTTCAAAGAAGATATTTTTAAAAATTTTATCTCATATGCATATATTCTTCCCTTTTTTATTCTTCGTGGTCCAATATTAAGTTCTACATAATAACATCGGCGAAGCTGCAGCTTTATAAAATCTCAGCATTTTTCTGTTCGAGTGTTTTCTCTGTGACCTTGAAACATTTCCACGTATTTGGAACTAGTGTTATTAAAGTTATATATTATTACCTGACCACTTACGACTGGCATTACTTACCATAACCTAAATATGAAAGGAAGCGTTAAAAACTGTAATAGCAGTTAAATGTAACCTATTGGGCCTATTGTATATTTCAATGAAATTGCCAGGGCTCTTATTCCTCGTATTTTTATACGACCCGACATCGTGTTGTAGCGAGTTTAATAATTGTGGTGTCGTGAAATGTTTACGTCATAACCTTACAGTTACAATACAACGTTGCAAGGAATAAGCCGGCAAACCGCTGGTGCCAATATGGCGCAGCTATTGTGCGCATATTAAAATGGGAGATGGAGCACAACGGAAATTAAAATCTATGGTATAAAAAGTTTAATAGGCAGCATTTCTGAATGGTTACATTTTAGAGTTTTCTGAATTATCCCAACTGGCAGTTCTTTATATTTGCCTGGAATTGTGCGGTCCTTAGAACAGAACGACACAGAGATACTAGATATAAATGTTATTAACATATTAAATTTTTTTCTCCCCCGTCGCTGCTTCATTGAAAGTTTTGAATCGAATTTAATTAAACTGATCCATATATCATGGGACTGGAATCACGTGGGCCAAAATGAAGTGTAATTTTTAAGGACAAATGCGCGGCGTAATTAGCGAGTGCAGAGAATCAGACCCCTCGAAATGGAGGAAATTTTGTAATCTGTGTGATATTTGGAACGTATTTAAGTTATTTCCATTTGGTTCAAAATTTTTGCCTTCTGGTTTTTATCTGAAAATATAGAATTAAAATGTACAGGACTATCTTTCTGCCTGTTTCGTATGGGTGTGAAATTTTGTGCCTTACACTGAGACAAGAACCTGGATTGGAAGGAACAAGTTGTTAAGGAGGAAATTTTGCGCCTGATCGGGAGAAGATAACAGGAGAATGGAGAACATTGTAGAATAAGTAGCATAATTGGTTGAGACACTGTGCTATAAGTCGGAAAGTCGCGGGTTCTATTCGAGATGAAGGTCATTGAATTTATTTTTTTTCAATTGACTTTACCCTTCCAGTCTCTAACAGAAATGAGTACCAGGAATCTTCCTGGTGGTAAAGGTCGGTCGGCCGTCGCGTAAGGCTGAAAACCTCACCGCCATCTATGAGCAGATTGTCTAGAAAATATGGGAGCTTCGACGTCTCACAATCCTATGGAACTCCACAAACTGGCGTCTCGAAAATCGACTCAACTGCTCTGCTCGATTACTGTTGTCAACTCGATCGCGTCACTCAATGTGTCCCTTTATAACCCCTCGACACGGTCCACGCAGAAAACCAAGTATATATATTGAGGTTTGTTTACTCCTCCGTTGCCTAACAATGGACGTCATGAGAATATACGTTACAATACATTTATATAATATTTAGATATATTACAGGCTTCTCGAATAACAATTATGTTATTTTAAGACCCAGTTTATGCTTTATAGATTAGGTCTCAGTAGCAAAAATTAGACACAATTATTATTATTATTATAACATGCATTGTGCTGAAAAAATTAAAGAAGTCTGTCATGCCTTAAACCTATTTGCAGGCACGATCTGGTGTGACTGAGGAACACTAGATAGAACCTCAGTCAGGATAAAGAGCTGTCTGGCTGAGGTTCGAAAGGGGTAAGATCCCCTAAGATTCTATGAATGACACTATAACTCACATCTACCAAATGGAACATCCCTACATCACTCAGTGTCACACGGAGTGCAACAGGTTTTTATGAACACGAAATTTGTAAAAAGTAAAAATTAAAGGTATCCCTTTAACAGGCCGTGGAGGCCCATAGGGTTGTGAGACGTTGAGGCTCCCATATTTTCTAGACAGTCACCTCACAGATGTCTGTGAGGTTGTCAGCCTTACACGCCGGCCGCCCTTTACCCCCAAGAATATTCCTGATACTGATTTATGTTAGAAGCTGAGTCGACCCCAGGGCCATAGTGCGGCTAGAAGAATTGGGTCAACTGAAAAAACAATCCGCCTACACAAAATTTGTGCTGGAGGAAATAGTTTAGAGCCAGCTGAAACTTTCCTCTTTCCTGTATTTTTGAACACCTTATGTGTGACCTTCCACATGTTTCCTTCAACGAAAAGAGGGCATCAGTATCAAGAAGACGAGAAGTAAAGACAAGAGAAACTGAAGTCAGGAATTGTCTCGCTTTTCCGTAAATCTATCCAGAGAAATGCCCATTTCTGACAGCAGAAGCGCCAGCAAAATAATTTAAAATTAAATAAAAAGGACTTTTGCTATCTCATGTCGCATTTGTTCTCGCTAGCTGCTTGTATGCTGCGCGTTACGGGTCCCCGAGGAGATATTCTTTCATCTGATATCGTCAAGTTTTGTGGTAAAAAAGACAAAAGGAGGCCCACTGCTTTGACTGTTTGCCTGTACTAAGGAGTTTAAGGTTCCCTTGATGGCGAGCAGTAAGATGGCATATCTAGCAATGTTTGGAGATGCTGTTTCCACATGAGATGTGTAATTTATCCCAACACTTTGTTGAATCATGGCTTATCTCCAATTGCTTGTGAACGAATCACAAAACATAAAAAGGAAAGAGGGTTTTATGGTATAAATTTATGACATGCTATTATTCATCCCTATCGGCTATGAGTTTCAAATACGAAAACACTCTTCCTTGCCCCTCCTCTTCCTACAAGTTCCTGTGCTGGAGTTTAGTGCAGCATGCTCGGTGATATGTTTAAACCTGAAAGTCCATAAGCGAATATGCTTTCTTTTCCTCTAAAGGATAGCGGTAGGATGCAGATACTTGGGGGTAACAATAACATTTCGATATTGCAGTCATGAACAGAGTAAACGTGCATTAAATTCATTTGGATGGCCGCCTCTGTGGTCTAGTGGTCAGAGATCCTGGCTACAGATCCAGAGGTCCGGTTTCGATTCCCGGCGCTATCAGATTTTTCTGAGGAGTAGTGGGTCTGGAACGGGGTCCACTCAGCATCGTGAGGAATATTTAGAAGCTATTTCAAGGAAAAAGCAGCTCCGGTCTAGAAAACCGAAATTAACGGCCGTGGGGATTCGTTGCACTGACCACGCGACACCCTCTGTCCGCTAAAGTTCGCACTAACTTCGCCGACAAGCGACACTTGCTCGGTCGGTATAGTTTGCTTGAGGACTAAAACCATGGAGTTTGTTTTTTTTAAATTAATTTTAGTACCGTTCAGTCAACAGGAGTCGAAACTTCGGCCGACGAGAAGCATTAACCAAAAGTGGTAAGCGGAGAGACCTGAAACACCAATCTTTTATAGAGCCTTGATAGCTCAGGTCGATATATCGACTAGAATAAGGGTTGAACGTCAGAAGAGTCAGAGTTCGATTCTCTGTAGAGCCAAGGGAATTATTTCTTCTCTGTAGAGGTCAGACCGGTTCTGTGGCCCACCCAGCCTACTATGTAAAACTGCAAGAGCGTGAAGCTGACCATTCACCTCCGTCTAGTGCCGGAAGTTAAGAATGGTGGAGTTACATACTAAGCTAACGGCCTGGTACGTGTTTCGTGCATTTAGTTTCCTGCTTTTCGATTTCCTGTTTCGTAGCACAAACTGCAAGCACGCAAAGATATTAATGAAATATACGTATGACGTACTTCTGTCAATATTTACGGTAATAAAGCCAGATGAAAGCGAAGTCCAGTTAATCATGTAGATTTTGGGCATATGATTCGAATTTTCACAGTGGCCGCGCGGTCTAACGCATGAACTCTCTTCGCTCGCTCGAACGCTGGGATCGTGGGTTCGAATACTACTCAAGGCATGCATGTCTGTCTACCTTTATTATGTGTTTGTGCTTTTGTGTGTGTAGGTAACGGCCTTGCGACGGGCTGATTCCCCGTACAAGGAGTCCTACCGCCTGTGTGTAGGATTTAGAAACCGAAAAAGAGGCAAAGTTCCAAGAAATGACTTTAGAGCCATAGATACACGTAGATAGATTCCTTTACTTTTCTGGATTAAGGAATACGTTTTTATATCTTAATCTGAATGTTATCGATCTTATTTTTCTTAAGTTTCAGCCAGAAAATCCACATTTTATCACTGACAAAGTAAGGTACCGCATCCCGGACGAAGAGCGGACAAGGTCAGTGTCTCTTTGTTATCATCAAATTTGAGCTCCGTATGTAGTAAGTGACGGTAAGCACCAAAACTATTTTTTTTTATTTATTTGATCAGGAATCAGAATGTACATTCTATAAGCTAATGTTATGGCTGTTTAGATGTCTTGATGAGGAGTCATCCAGCGGCGAATCCTCAGAAATTCAAATCAGGTCAATTGGCCAGTTTCGTTTGAGTCGTCTGTTGTCTTCTCTTGTCGATAGCGTCTTTAGGAGTGGGTTTTTGTGAGTTATGATTTTGTTTTGATGTCTGTTGCTTTTTTGTTGGATAAGTCTTGTACGGAAGATATACCGAGATCGGTGTGGAGTGTTGCGTTGGAGACATACCGTGGTGCGTCGATCTTAGATCTTAGATTGGCTTCTTTGGATTATTGCTATAGGATTTGCTGGCGCAGTCCCATAATTCCAGGCCGTACGTCCAGATAGGTATGATTATAGTCTTATAGATCAGAATTTTATTTTCAACTGTTAGCTTTGATTTTTTGCCTATTAGCCAGCTTAACTGTTTAATGGTTAAGTATACTTGCTTTCGTTTCTTGACTATATGCTGCTTCCATGTTAATTTGCTGTCTATAGTCATACCTAGGTATTTTATTTCTGCTTTGCGTGGTGTTTGGATATCACTGATGTATATGTCAGGTGTCGGCTATTTCCGTAGGGTGAAAGTTATGTAGCAAGTCTTGTTTTCATTTATTCTGATGCGCCACTTCTCGACCAATTTTGTAGTGATCTAAGGTGATGCTGAAGGTCTGTTGCTGCTCTTTCTGGGTCTTTGTTAACTGACAGTATAGCTATATCGGCAAATGTTCCAACAGTTATATTTGAGGAAGTGGGTAGGTCATATGTAAATAAACTGTATAAAGAAAGCAGTCTTCTGGGATTTGGCACCGTGTATATGTGGTGTTAACCGACGTTTAGGAGGAACGTATCGCCTCCATCTTCAGGGTAGAAGAAAAAATATATAAGAAATCTGCAAGCAAAGAGACCGTGAGAACCGGTAAAAGCAGTCTGCGTTTAAAATATTAAATATTAAAATATTATGGTGGAAGGATTTGTTTGATCTTATATAGCAGACCACTATGCCACACCCTGTCGAAGGCCTGGCTAACGTCTAAGAACACTGCTGTACAGTAGCTTCTGTCATCTAAGGCTTTGTTAATGATATCTGTTATTCGATGAATCTATTGTATGGTAGAATTGCCTTGACGAAATCCAAATTGGTGGTGTGGAATCCACTCTTCTGGCCTCAAGTCGCAAAACTAAATGAAACAAGTTTTAGTGTAGACTCGATATACGAAAATTTATCTGTTAATTATATTTTTATTGATACATTTCATTTAATTATTAAGGTATTTTCTGAGATGCAACGCTGAAGGTGATTTCATGGGCTCAGACGGGGGGGGGGCGACAATCAGGCAATTTCGGCCATCCCTTTATTTTTTAAAATTATTATTAAGAAAAAAAGGAAATGTGGCAAATGCTAATACCAAAAATTAAAATTATATTTAAATTGTGTGACATCTATGTTTCAAAAATAGGAGTCCACAATTCTAGAGCGATTCTTAGAAATATTCGAAAAAAAAAATTAAATGCAAATTTGTAAGCTAATTTTCTGTCGTCATCCCTTTCCGCAGTCTGGAAATAAACTTGGCAACACTGGTGAAAGACTTCCTCATCTTGCGTTCGTGAAGAATTAACCAAGGTTCATAACTCAAAGACTTGTCCATATTTACCCTGTTCAGATCCGCGTTGCTGTATTGAATAATTCCTTGACTTATTATTGTTATCGAATTATTACTGTTATAATTATCAGTTATTTGTTTGTTTACTTTTACTTTTCTTCATTATTATTTCTTCCAAGTACTTACCTGTAATTTGTATTTGACTTGTAATAAGTTTGTCTATAATGTAATTCATTCTTCTGCACTGTGCTGTGTCTGTAATTGGCCTTGCGGCTGTTGACTCGGCACATTAATAATAAAGAANCAGACCACTATGCCACACCCTGTCGAAGGCCTGGCTAACGTCTAAGAACACTGCTGTACAGTAGCTTCTGTCATCTAAGGCTTTGTTAATGATATCTGTTATTCGATGAATCTATTGTATGGTAGAATTGCCTTGACGAAATCCAAATTGGTGGTGTGGAATCCACTCTTCTGGCCTCAAGTCGCAAAACTAAATGAAACAAGTTTTAGTGTAGACTCGATATACGAAAATTTCTCTGTTAATTATATTTTTATTGATACATTTCATTTAATTATTAAGGTATTTTCTGAGATGCAACGCTGAAGGTGATTTCATGGGCTCAGACGGGGGGGGGGGGCGACAATCAGGCAATTTCGGCCATCCCTTTATTTTTTAAAATTATTATTAAGAAAAAAAGGAAATGTGGCAAATGCTAATACCAAAAATTAAAATTATATTTAAATTGTGTGACATCTATGTTTCAAAAATAGGAGTCCACAATTCTAGAGCGATTCTTAGAAATATTCGAAAAAAAAAATTAAATGCAAATTTGTAAGCTAATTTTCTGTCGTCATCCCTTTCCGCAGTCTGGAAATAAACTTGGCAACACTGGTGAAAGACTTCCTCATCTTGCGTTCGTGAAGAATTAACCAAGGTTCATAACTCAAAGACTTGTCCATATTTACCCTGTTCAGATCCGCGTTGCTGTATTGAATAATTCCTTGACTTATTATTGTTATCGAATTATTACTGTTATAATTATCAGTTATTTGTTTGTTTACTTTTACTTTTCTTCATTATTATTTCTTCCAAGTACTTACCTGTAATTTGTATTTGACTTGTAATAAGTTTGTCTATAATGTAATTCATTCTTCTGCACTGTGCTGTGTCTGTAATTGGCCTTGCGGCTGTTGACTCGGCACATTAATAATAAAGAATTGAAAGAATTGAATTGTATTGAATGGAAAGACCATAGCAGTATTATTATGCATAAATTAAAAGAATATTTTGAAACAATTCTAGTATCCCCGAAGATACGTAACACATAAGGGGCACGCAATAGCATAGTTGGTTCAGACATCATGCTACAAGCCAGAATGTCACGGGTTCGATTCCCGATGATATAATTGGATTTTTCAGTTGACCCAATCCTTCCAGCTGCACTATGGTCTTGGGGTCGACTCAGCCTCTAACAGAAATGAGTACCAGGAATCTTTCTGGGAGGTAAAGGGCGGTCGGTGCGTAAGGCTGACAAGCTCACCGCCATCTATGAGCTGTTTGTCTGGAAAAATGTGGGAGCCTCGACGTTTCACAACCCTATGGGCCGTCACGGCGTGTTACAGGGATAGTTTTAACTTACGTAACACATATGGTGCATATAGACTGTGGTTCACCCATAGATATTTTGCCCTCAGCAAACAAGGCCACTCCATTAGGGAAATTAAAAACAACCACATTCTTTGTGCCCCACACACTCGCACAAAACACACACGCGTGGCGCAACAGGAGGCTGGGGGGGGCGGTTATAGGGGGACCTCACACCGTGCAGAACGAGCCGCTTTAATCTGGCAAACCTGCAAAACTGTTATTGGCCTGCTGCTTGATTAGTAATTCACAAACTGTGGTTCGAGACCTCGAGGTATGTAACAGAGGAAGTTCATACGTAATGGCGGATGCGTTGTGTGCTAATATCACTTTAAGGACAGTCAACACTGAAAGAATGCAAACAAATACATTTTTGAGTAATGAATTTCAATTTCGAACTTGAAATTTGCTTTCATACCCTTCAGATTCTGCAGCCTGAAATCTAATGAAAGCCCAGGTATTTATACCTGGCCAGTGATAGCGCAGAAGTGGTTGCAGCTGCATCGTGAGAGGGTGGGAGAGTGACGCGCTTCAACTAAGGCACTCCGAAAACCCATAAAGGTAAAGTGAAAGTTATACCCGTACTTAATTAATTAAGTACTACGCCACGTATTCTTGGCGTCGGCACTAGTTGTAAGTGAGTGATGAGCTTCACTCTCCGTCCGCTTAATCCCCGAGAAAGAGTTCCCGGGACCGTAGGATTGGAGACTGTGTAGGTTCCAGGGCCGGTCTGGATGACGTGATGAAGAGAAAAATCTTGTTCCTACTAGGACTCAAACTCCTTGTCCTCGGCCTTCCAGCCCGTACCTAGTCACTATACTGACTGAGCTATGGCGACTTCTGACTCATATAACCCATGCAGCCAACGATCCTTGTTGCCCTTACTCAACGAAGCGCACTGCGTGCGCAGTTTCTTAAGAACGGCCATGTTTAAGACGCGGACATTACGTACCTTCGGCCTTCGGGTTGAGTCCCATGTTTAAGTTGTTTCAACGTTTCGACGAATATTTTAGTCATCATCTTCAGTGGAAAAATGAAGTGGCGCCATGCGCTTACGACTACTTTCATTATTTTCTTTACATGGATATTTTGATATATATTAAGCCGAAATTTGTTTATATGTAGAGTTAGTAACGCTATTTTCAGCCTCTTCGTGCTCACGACAGTTTGCTTGCTTTTATTTTCATTCTTTTTGGTGTTTCTTCTTTTACTTATGGGCTTAATTTATTTGCCTCAGTTTTAACTTCTGCGCTCCAGAATGTTTATTTACCATAATGTTCTATATTTATTTCCTTGGTTCTTTTCCTGGTGTGGCTCTTCTTTCAACTTCTGCTCATATTTTCTTCTTTTTATTTTCTAACTTTCGAGTATGTTTTACCTTGGTCGGAAACTTCACTCCTTTGCTTTTCCTTTAGTCACTTTCTTACGCTTGGTAGTGCTTGCGTTTATATGTTTGTGTGTGGTTTCGGTGGTAATTATTTAATTATGTATCTCGTTTCAGGCTTTAACATATCACATTATTGGCATTTTAATAATTTGAATTGTCATTTATTAGCGTATAAAGGAGTGAAATTCGTCGGTTATTCGGGACTTCTGGGCTCCCCACAAACCCAGTGTTGTGTTCTAAATAATATTGAATGTTATCCGATTTCTTCTGGCTTGGGCATGACGCATACAACTTTTGTTGCCATGTTGAGGCACTGTGCTAGAAGCCGGAAGATTGCGGTTTTGATTTCCGACGTCAGTGAATTTTTCAGTTGGCCTAATCCTTCCAGCCGCAATGTGGCCCTGGGGTCGACTCAGCCTCTAACAGAAATGAGTACCAGGAATCTTCTTAGGGGCTAACGGGAGGCCGGCGCGTAAGGCTAACAACCTCACCGCTATATGTGAATGGATTGTATACAAAATGTGGGAGCCTCGACGTCTCACAAGCATATGGGTCTCCACGGCTTGTTATCGGGATAGCGTGATCTTTCTTTTACATAATATACCAATAATAGCTTTACTCCACTTTGCTGCTTACACATCCAGACCGAATAACACAAGTCTAACATAAATTTATTGTTTTGCTTACTTTGTTTACTTTTCAACACTGATGACAGAGGCAGTACTTTCGCCCGAAACGTTAGTAAACTGCAAACGGACTACACAGCGTCATATATACCAGGATATAATCAAACCCCTTGCAGCAAGTGATGGCATGTGACCGTGCATGATAGGAGAATTTGAGGGGAAGGAGTAGTGTGGTGGGGGTATCTCTCACAGTTACTAGATTTGCTGTGCCAGGCAGCAGACTTACCTGCTTCATCTCTGTGCCCATCTTTCCTCCACATGGACACGTCCGTGTTTGTGAGTTATGAGTACATGCCAGCAGCCGTTGCGAGGGCTATGTAAGGGGCAGACATTGAAAGAAAAAGATGCAACGAACTCCAACTGCACACAGCACTTCAACCTTCACTATTACACAAGAGAATAGTAAACAGGCGCTGAAGCATGTGTCGTAGATCACGTGATCAGATTTTGTACGTCAGTTCTCTGTTGAATTTTTCCTGGCTTGACTAGGGTAGATGGTGCAAGATCCTACCGGTTCCTCTAACTGTGGCCTACAAAGTCAGTGTAAGATTTCCACAATTTTTAGTTAATGGCTTAACGTTTGTTTTCCTTGTACAAAGAACACAGTGGCTCCTTAAGACGCGGTGCAAATGTGTCTACAGATATGCTCGGATGAATGGGATAATCTTGGGCCTGTCACAGTTTCACGCTTTGAAATGGAACAAATTGTTGTCTCTGCGTGGGTGTTCCCGCAGCCGGAAGCTGCGTGGAGAAGCATAGAGAAGTTCGTTTAAAAGTTGTGTTCAAGTATTCTTCCTACGTGAAAGTTAAAGACAAACCTACCTTACGTTATATGTTTACTGTCAGCCTATATGAATTATTATATTAACTAGCATAAATCCCTTTGAAATTCTATCTGTAAATTATTAAAAACTTTGTAAAGAAATAATTTCGTCCTGAAGATGGAGACGGAGATTTCTCTGAAACGTTAGTGACGTTTTACCAAGTTACAAGGCGCTACATTGTAGGAGACAGTAACTGTCATAGTTACAGCCGTGATAAGGTCAGATAAATATTAATATTAACATCAATACATAATTTAATCGAAATCCTTTGTATAGTTTCGGAGATAGAACTTTCAGTGGATGGCACATAGTATTAGACTCATACGAGTAGAAAGGATAGATTTTGGAGACGTGTGAATAAAAGCACTAAACTATGAGTAACTGACAGTGTTAATGATTCGGTCCGTCTGGACAGTCACGCAGAATTCTTTCAAGGATAGATCAACATTGAATTCTAGGTTTCGGGTCGGTTTCGGAGAGGGGCTGTGGGGTGATTTACAGCCACAGAAGTTCCAATGCTTGCAGTTTCTGCCTGGGAGTTAATTCTCTCTCGCTGACCCATGCTTCAGTTGTTTCATTCCGCCGTGTCGGGCGGGCTGTCAGGCAACTCAGGCGTCAGATTCCTCTGAGGCGATCGGTCGCATCTAATGCAGGAGGTTCCGTCAGTCACTCATTGGCCATAGAGAAGTGAATACTGTAGGTGGTAGGCAGTTCGTGGGTCGCAGACTTCTTGTGATATATGCATATCGTCACGTGTTAGTGACTATACAAGGGGTTTGGTTCGATTATTAGATTTAATGAAAACATATAAATCTTAACACTTAACAACTTACTGCAGAACACTCCAGATCTTCCCAGTCTGTTATGTCTTCACCAACCGTTTCCTGGTAACGGATAACAACAATGTCCTCTGCTTCCGTGCTCACGTCCTTACAGGCTGGATACTGTCTCGTACATAGCCTATTGCTCCTGTTGTCGACTTCCGAGTCATGACTGCCCAATGACTGACTGACTGATTGCTGGCCCTCGAAGGCATAATTATCCTTGATTTCGAGTCTTACGGGATTCATACATATTCTAGTGGCTGCTGGCTCTCACCATATAGCCTCAGCACGGACTTTAGAGGGAACATCGTTTCCGTCAATGTCCTTGATTGTTGCTTGTCTGTCAGTTGCAGCAGAAATGTGTTTACCCAGACGTCTCCCAGCGGACCATGATACCATGTCAATATTTTGCTTGACTTCAGGTTCTGACAACAGTGACTGTGAGGAGTATAGTCTTCTTGGTTTTAACGCCGTATAGTTCGGAGAGAAGTTAAGGTTTCGGAGGAATATATTGCCTCTATCTTCAGAGTTGAAAAATAAACCGAGCAAGAAATCAGCAGAAGCTAAACTCAGCCTATCGCTTACTTCTACGAGCACTCCTTCCTTAACTTGCTCTTCGACACTGAAGATGGAGGCGGTAAGTACCTCCGAAACTTCGACGAACCTCTATCGGACTACACGTCGTGACAGTTCAGAGTCACCCTTCAGAGTTACGGTTGTGAGAAATTAAAACCCAAGATCAAAGTTAAGAAAAATCTTAATGAAATAGTCGGAAATTAATATTGAATAGAATCCCGCCCTAGCGAGATTATTGGCTATGAAGAGCAAAGAGAGGCCCTTATGGCTCCGTAACAGATAGATTAGGACGTTTTCAGTTGTATGTTTATAGGCCGTGTTTAAGGGTTATGTTCACCCCTGTAAGTGCTATATTGCAGGGGTTCATGATACAGGCAAGTGTGTACGGGTCTACTCATCCATCTACCTGCTACCGCTGTTGACCACAAATATTTGGAGAGTTAATTAAACGCACTTCTAACTTCTCCCTTAATTTTCCAACCGAACTCATGATTTCTTCTCCTCCTCCCCCTATTTCATGCAATTTCTCTACACTTTACCCCTTACTATATCTTGTACTGCTTTCTTACCCTCTTCAGGTTTATTTCTGTGGCTCTCATTTCCCCATTGCGTTCCCCTCCCACTGTTTGTGCACTTTAAACTTACTTTCTGCTGTCAAGATCTTACTTAATGGTGTAATATTCAAGTGCGCAGGGTGAAGCGAAGTCCAGTACACACAAGAAAGGGCTCTTGAAATGAATTTAATGAGGGAAAACCATCATGAATATGGCTTTCAGAAGACGAGAAATAATTATTGAACTTTAATCTAGTAGATTCCAAGGGTAGGGAGGGTATGCAAATTAATTCGTATAAGCAATATTTTTAAGTCAAGGGTACAAGGATCACAGGTTAGATTCAAGATAGGAGTGAGCTATTCGCACTTGCTTCTTGTGTCATACTTTCTTGTATTCCTTCTTACGAGGCTTCCAGCATCGCAGACTACCCAGCATCAAATGGTAGGATGACCATTGAATAATGAATATGGCCAAAAAGGATCTGGAAGGAAACGATCGTAACCTACTAAAAAAAAACTCCGTTGTAAAGTTGTCCCTGTGCTTAACTAATTACGCACTCCGCCATGAAGTTGCATGCTGGAGTGGATGTATAGATCAACATTTTATTCACCTCGACGCTAGCTGGAGGTGAGTGGTCAGCTACACGCCCATGCCGCTTTAACCCCGGGAAAAACCTCCCGGTACGCATTGTATAGGAGGTTTGGTGGACCCCAGAGCAGGCCTGAACTTCATGAAGAAGTAAAAATTCTTGTCCCCATCAAGACTCGAACTTCGACTCCTTGGTCGTCTAGCCCGTAGCCAGTCGCTATACCGACTGAGCTATCCCGGCCCTTTACAGGACGATAGACAAGTCCAAAAGCCCCGTAACCCTCAGTCTGTGTTCCTACATTATTATCAGAGACCAAGTTGATATGTGTGAATTTCCCACAGGTGTATAAGTACAGGATGTATGCTGGAAATAGAAGACAGTAATTCTCTAATGATGGCGTCATGGCCTACGTCACTAACTGATGATGTATTTTCGTTCCTATAACAGATGGAGTTCTGTTTGCTAACTGCTAAACCACAATTGTGTATGTGTGTTTATGAATCATCTCATGAGTGGAAGGGTATGAATACGGTGCATACAGGCTTGTGTAATGGCGTGAAGTATCACAATACACCGCCCGCCCCTCTTCCTCACATCAGTTAGTGCTCCTGCGAACTACTGGGGCCTGAGTAATGGCTGTTCCCGAGGGAAGGGACGGGAACTGCATCTCGCCAGAGGAACGGTGATAGGGAAGGACACGGTGATGGATAGGAACCGGAAGCAAGCAGACATCGAAAGTTACGCAGGGAGAAAGACACGAAAATGCCTACAGTGAAGGAAATTAAGGGCTTGTAAAAAAAGGAAAAAAGAGAAATACTGAAGAGACTGAATCAACTTGGCGTTACTCGAGAAAATCATAAACTACGCATGTTGTCCTTTTATATCTGAATATTATGTTCAGCATTGTCCATCGTCAGGACGTATGTAAATTACATGCTTCGGAAACGGTATTCGTTTCCGTCTTCAGGTGTAACATGGCAGAATGATCCTACTCAGTTGGGCCGTCTAGATGTCGCTAGTCTCCAACGAAGAAGAACGTTTCTCTCTCTTTGGATCTGATAATGCAAATGGATCCCTGAAGAGTACAATCTTGTTGATCGTGTGAATCGGGCCGTCAGCACAACATAAAAATATGGATACTACTGTATCACTATTGTTTGTTTATTATGGGAAGATGTACGCTACACGTTTCTACTGGCAGATTGCAAGATACACAAACTAAGATCTTGAATTGAGTTGTGTATGTTTTGTCGTCACCTTGAAGATACCTTTATGTTGTGGTGACGGCCCAATTTACACGATTATCTAAAACACAATCGGATGAAAATCGTAAAGAGTATCTCTTGTTGCTTGTTTCTAATAGTTTCTGACTTGGAATATTTTCCGACCCTGAAGATGAGGCGGTACCTTACTCCGAAACATTAGGTTCCTTCTGAAATAAACGTGTTACAACCCAGAGTATTGTAGCCTTCGGCTTTGATGGAAATATGTCGCTCTATATTCGCAACAAAAGTTTTGGGACGAATTTAATTTTTGCCTGTAAAAACATAAAGCTATCCCTTCAAGAGGCCGTGGAGGCCCATAGGGTTGTGAGACGTCGAGGCTCCCATATTTTCTAGACAGTCGGCTCGTAGATGATGGCGAGGTTGTCAGTCTTACGCGTCGGCCACCCTCTATGCCCAGGAAGATTAGAATTTTCAAGTCAATGAGGAGGGAACGGGTTGAGCATGCAGCACACATGGGAAAGAAGAGAAATACATACAAAATTTCGTGGGAAAACATGACAGGAGGATAGACTACTAATAAATCCTCGACGTAGAAGGAAAATATTAAATTGTATATCAAAGAAATAGGATGTTAGCCTGTGGAATGCATTCATCTGGCTCAGGGAAGGGCAGGTCATGAACTTGAGGGTTCCGTAAGTTTCTGAGAATTTCTTAGGTGTCTAATCGACTGTTGGCTTCTCAAGAAGGATCTAGCTCAATGAAATTGGTTAAATGTATAGAAAAAAAATGCGGGTATTGTAACGTTGCGTGCAGCAGTGTCACTGGTGGTGACTATTTGAACTACGGCAGGGAAGGATGATAAGGAATTCCGCGCAGATTGACAGCTGTAGTGTGTTTAGCTCCATCAACAATGGTTTGTCTATATAACAGAAATATTATCTGCAGTAAATAAGAGTCAGGGTCAGTAAAACACGATAAATCATAAAGAAGGCTTTTATATACGAATATGCGAATTTCACACAAATAAATATTTATGTTCCAGTCTTCGTTTGAATTAAGATATGACGTTTTCACCGTAGTGACTGTGCGGTGTACTGTCTTCTCCAATGTGACGCCGTGCTGACTGATGGAAATTTATCAACACTTTCGAGGAATATTCTGCCTCTGTCTCCAGGTTCGCTTGCACTCTTACTGATCCTCTCTCAGGGATAATTTTACTTTCCTTTTTTTATTTATCCCTGTAATAGGTCTTTGAGACCAATAGGGTTGTGAGACGTCGAGGCTCGCACATTCTCTCCAGACAGTCGGCTCACAGATGGTAGTGCGGTTGTCAGCCTTACACGCCAGCCGTCCTTTACCCACAGGAAGATTCCTGATACTGATTTCTGAGTCGATCCCAGGACCATAGTGCGGATGGAAGGATTAGATACGTTGAAAAAATCAAATTAGCTCATCGGAAATCGAGCCCACGACTTTCTGGTTCGTAGCATAGTGTCTCAGCTAACTACACTACCGCGTGCACTCCATTACAGGGATAGCCTTTCTTATCTACTTAATTGAAGACCCCCGAATATAGCGATACTTCTGCCCAAGTAGGTACGATGAATTCTGAATATTTCATTGCGCTGTTTATCCTCAAAAGTAGGCACTAACTTCACCGACAAGCGGCGGTCGGTATAGTTCACTTGCGGACTACAGCCACTGAGTTTGTTTGTTCTTTGTTTGTACTGTCCTGTGCAGGTAGCGACCTTGCGACTGGCTGATCTCCCGTCCAAGGAATCCTACCGACTATGTAAAATATATAGAAACTGAAAAAGAGGCCAAGATCCAACAAAGGGCTGTAGAGCCATATATATATATATATATTTTCAATCGCTTCAAGCCAAAATTCCACAAACCGAGAATTTACTTTATACAATTGCGTTAATTAACTGAAGTACTGAATGATGTTCATAGTAGTTTTTCGTAATTCTTCTGATAACTTCTGGGAATGGGTTTTATATCTCATTTGTTGATACCATACATCACTACGGCAATATTTGTAATTTGAAAATTAATTATATTTATTAACCCTAAAAAGATATTGCGTTTATCATTTGCGTGTTACAGATAGGCGTATCATTAACTTAATGGTGATTCCATGTGATGTATTGGAATCAGCTGCTGAATCCTTGTGTCTAGTCAAACATTGGCCGGGCACGGCGAAATGAATTAATGCGAGCGACTGTGTGTGGCAGGAAGTGGATTCCCAGGCGTCCCATACAATACACAGCTTGCAATGTACTGAAGTAATGAACAGCCAACTCTCGATTCTATATGGTAATTTGACTCGGAAACTTGAGCAAGAATTTCTGGAAAGAACGCACAACTCCTATCGTCTATCAAATGTCTAAACATACAGTGAGGCTAGCGATAAAATTAATCCTTATACAATTTAGTGATCTATTTTTTGAATAATTTCATAAAATTTTAAGCTTGGAAATTATTACAGTGGCCGCGCGGTCTAAGGCGTGAACTGTCTTTGACCTCTCGAACACTGGGATCATGGTTTCGAATCCCACTCAACACGTGGATGCCTGTGTTTGCGTTTATTTTGTGTTTATGTTGTTCTGTGTATAGGTAGAGGCCTTGCGACGGGCTGATCTCCCATCCAAGGAATCTTTCTGTCTGTGTAAAAAATATTACGAAATTGAAGAAGATTGCCAGGGTGCAACAACAGGGCTGTAGGCCCACTGATGAATAATGAATGAACGGCAGAAGCTACGAAATAATGTTACCTTGCTCTTGCCAGATTTAACCTCCAAGTTTCAGATGTTCACATTTGCTTTCCATGACGTGTACGAACTAAGCTATTTACTTTAAAAAACCAGGTACAGTAATCTCAGAATTAGCAGTCAAACCTGTAACCCGCACAATCTATGTGTTATTCTTTTTATTTTGTATTCAAAATATATAAACGCATAACTTCTTACTTCTATTCGAGAAGTCCTGAGTTCGAATCACAGTCGAGACACCAAATATCCTAAACTGATTTCTTCGTGGTTTGTCTCAGTACATCGGGAAAAATTCCAAGTTAGTACCTCGATTAGACTAAGGTCGTTACCGGGATGGCTCATTCGGTATAGCGTTGGACTACGGACTCGACGACCGGGGTTCGATTCCCGGAAGTAGTACGGTCTTTCTCTTCTCCAAAGCGTCCACAACGTCTCTGGGTTCAATCAACTTTCTTATCCAATGGGTACTGAGGTCGATTGTCCCAGGGGTAAAGCAGCAGGAACGTGAAGCTGACCACTCACCCATATCTAGTGCCGAGGTAAAAAATGGCCGATTTATACCACCACTTCCCATATACCTTCATGGCATAATACTGAATTAATTAAATACATGGACAATTTTACATTTTTATGCCCTTCCAGCTCCTTTTAGTTCATCTCTCGTCTGTCATTCTACATCCTATGCAGAGTGACGTCATACTCTGATATGATCGTAAAATCCACTTACTCCGAAAGAAGACACACGTGATATCTGTTGCACATATATTTACTGACTCACATTCCGCAAGAAGTGGATGGTTTACACATCTCCAAATGTGAATCATTGCATCATTGGTTCCCTCATCAGGTAATGTTTGATTATTTCTTGAATTGCAGAGAAATTAAATGGGTCTGGATTTGCCTTATCTCTCCGTTTCGTGGCGTGCACGAGGGCCCCATTATTTTGCGCTCCGAGTCGCTACAAATGTACTCAGTTGGAATGATAACGATTATTGTCTCCAAATTGAATTCATTGCAACACCTACTGCTGCGCACCTCCTGCAGGACGAGTTACACGTCTGCGCAGCCAAGCAATTACAGTGCTTAATGTATCACTGCTCCTGTCTCAAGATTAAACATAAAAACTTTAATTTTATCTTTTGCTTTTTATGGGTGTGAAACGTGGCCTCAGGCTCTAAGCGAGTGGTAGGCGCTGTAGATATTTGAAAACACAGAAGTAAGAGATGAACGGAGAAAATGATACCGTGAAGATCTTCATACTTTGTACAACAAACTCCGTGTGGTCTGTAGTCCACATGCTAATTATACCGACCGAGCGACCGCCGCTTGTCGCTGAAGTTTTTTTTATTGCTAGTGGGGTTGGACTAAGTCCCTTGTATTGCGGCCACTTCTTGCCTATTGCACCAGCCCCAAATTATATGTGAGGGTGACTGTGGAGCAATTGGTGGAATGAAATTTGGCAGGGGAAACCGAAGTACTCGGAGAAAAGGTGCCCCAATGCCACTTTGTCCACCACAAATCCCACTACACCAGACTCGGGATAGATCCCGGGCCGCGACTAACCGCTTGAGCTATGGCGCGGCCGTCACTGAAGTTAGTGCCAAATTTAACTGATAGAGGTTGTCGCGTGGTCAGCGAAACGGATCCCCACGGCCGTTAATCTGCGTTTTCTAGACCGGAGCCGCTACTTTTCCCTTGAAGTAGCTCCTTAATTATCCTCACGAGGCTAAGTGAAACCTGTTCCAGACCCACTATTTCTAAAAAATCTGGCAGCCCCCGGAATCGAACCCGGGACTTATGGATCTGTAGTCAGGAACTCTGACCACTAGATCACAGAGCCGTTTCTCATGATTTGTGCATTTCACCAAATATTTCTTTAGGCTTTGAGATTCTCACACCGGTGGTTATGAAGAGTTCTGTCTTCTGGGATATAGCGCCGTGTAGGGTCTGAGGTTCTCACAGCGGTGGTTATGAAGAGTTCTGTCTTCTGGGATATAACACCGTGTAGTCCGTTGAAAGTTAACCGATATTTCGGAGAAACATATTGCCTCCATCTTCAGTGTTGAAGAATAAGTATTCGTCATAGTATAATTCTATTTTGTTGACAGGAATTGTAACTTGGAAATAAGCTACGAGATCTCATACGTCTTTCTCAATCCATAGTTCATAATCATTATCCCATCTGACGCTTTGGTCTACTTAGCGTAATTACGAAACGGTCACAGAGAAACTATCGCTTGTTCGTTTTGCATATACGAAGTTTTGCGTGCAACATGGAGAATTCCATGCGGAGAGATTCGTGCATGACTACTGAGGGGACTGTGCGCATGCGTGACACAGTCCCTCTACGGTTTAAGAAGACAAACAGCCTGCGTGAAATTCGTAGACCTGGTTGCATGACCACATTTATAATTATATGGGCCTATACAGGCAAATCTGTTGGGTATATAATAAGCAGGAATGGACGGCTTAGTGATGGATTATGCTAAACTCAGAAATATACATGATCGTAAGTGTTGAGGATTACCGCGTGATCATTGGCATGGAAATGTTGTTTTTTACGGAAGTAGCCTATAAAACCTGATAGCGTAGTAAAGTATATATATATAATATCAGGTTTCCTGCATAAGTCCAAGGTTTTAGAAAATTGTGTATAACGGATTTTGCTGGAAAACCTGAAATTAGGAGTTCATTTGAGAGACCTAGAAGTAGATGGGTGGAATTGAAGGACAACTTCTAGTAAAAACTTTCGTTGTCGAAGAAGACAAGAAGAATAGAAGTTGCAGAAGAATACTGACACGTGAATTAGTGAGTGTAGACGAGGTTTGTATTGGTGAATAGCTTTATTGACCACTTACAGGTCGTAACTACAATTAACTATAAAACTATTGGTCATTTCCACGCTACAAATCACTCAAAACCACGACTTCTCAGTCTAATTTCACTAGTCTTTACTCGGTAACAGCTCAAAACAATGGCTATTCCTCTACAGTGTTTTCATTAGATGTTTCCTGGCAACTAATATTAGCAATGCAAATTCTCCATTTTTCGTTGCCTACTAGTCAACACTCCACAGTTGTACTTTCAACTGCATTGTAGCGCCAGTTGTCACCAAGGTAACTCCTCGGCTCTGAGCAAGCAGAAAACACAGACTCTATTGTTAAAGCGTCTTTACCGCACTATTGAATAGCAGCGGTGGTAGCCTGAACCCCCATAGAAAACAGCCTCTCTACTGTTGAAGCGTGCTTACCGCGGACAGGTGACTACCGAATCGTTGCCTAGCAACAGGTATACACGTCACAATATCCACAATGTTTACTTGTGGAGAACCATAATTCTTTTAAAAAAGGTGAAATTATCCGTGCACTTAACTAATTAAGCACTACGCCATGAAGACATACCGAGAAGTGAATGAATAGATCTATTTGTTGACCGCGGTGCTAGTTGGAGATGAATGGTCAGCTTCACGCCCCGGCTGCATTACCCCCCGGTGAAAGAGCCCTGGACGACGTATAGAAAAGAAAGATTTTGACCCCACCGGGACTGGAATTCCGACCCCTCGATCGTCTAGCCGGTAGCCAGTCGCTATATCGACTCCTTCATAATTTATTAATTGCAACTAAATTTAATAAAACACAGATCAAAGGGAAACTGAGTTATAAAATTTATTGGAAAGATCTCAGTGCCGGCTGCACGGAACAATGTCCCAAGTACTTGTCGGCTTTTCCATAAAAGTAAAAACCAACAAATCCATTACTGCCCCTCCCACTACCCGCCCCTCAACTGTACCGATACAACAGCAATGACATTTCCAAACACGATGAGGGTGGAACCGACCGTGCATGGAGCCCCTGGGGGGGGGGTTCTGCTGCTGTACACACGGTTCATGAGCAACCAAATAGGCCGGCACGGTCACGCTGAGGGCGCATATGTAACATCCCGCACAGCACAGTGGAGGTCTAGCTCCATAGAGATGATGCCCAGCCCACTTAAGAGGCTGAAACAAAATTCTGCAGATAGCAGATAAATATTTTAGATTTGTGCCTTATAACACTGTGTTGTACTCTGGTAGTTGTTGTCGACGTTTCGGAGGAAACACTGTCACGTTATTGAGGGTGAACCATGAATATTGTGTTTATTTCTTCCACCGAAACATTGGTATGAGAGTTTAAAATATATTTGATGGCTCATCGTCATCAGATAATGACGTAGATCTTTGCTTCACGATTAAGAATTTTAAGAGATCGCATTTTTAACGTATGTTGGGAAACAAAATCGCCATACCTGAGATCTTGTTGAACACGCAGGACATTTCTTCCGTAAACTGTCTACCCTAGTATTACTCCCTCAAAAATATTGTAGCATGTAGAGCCGTTACTAAGTAATGACCCCGTAAACAAAGCCCGCTGCTAGGCAACAGATTCCTAATACTCACCAATGAACAGCAATAGAGGAATGGTGTTTTCTTTGCGGTCCATTAAGCAACAATTTAACAACAGAGGAATTGCGCTTTCTGTTCGGCCCGCTAAGCAACAATTAAACAAGATAGGAACAGTGTCTTCTGTTCGGTCCGCTAAGTAACAATTGAACAAGAGAGGAGCAGTGCTTTCTGTTCGGTCCGCTAAGTAACAATTGAGCAAGAGGAACGGTGCTTTCTGTGCGGTCCTTGCCAAGATGTTATAGGCAGGACAGTTAGTGAGAGTCAGTGCACTGCATGCTGTGGAGCAGAACGAATTGGTTGATGAGAGAGTTAGAGGACTATTGCAGTTCAGTCGCTGAGAGCTGTTGTTAGAAACTGGTACCTGAGGCACGGGAATAGTTTGGGAATCCAAAGTAAGGGGAACGTCCGTTGTCGAAAGCCGTTACCAGGCAACAAAGGGTAAGTACATAGCAAAATGAGAAGACTTGTTAGATGCTGTAGTGAACTGCAGAGTGTGGGAATTAGCGATAATGATATAGGTATTTATAGTTACGATCTGTAAGTGCTCAAGAAATCCAATTACCAATCCCAACCCCATCTATAGTCACATTCAGTTACCTGATAATATTTTATATAAAATGAACCCACCGTGTACAGAGGAACTCCGTATCGTAACCGAGAAGTGCATGCTCGAATTTTGAACTTACATAAATTGAACAAAACAAAAATAAACTCCGTGGCCTGTAGTCCGAAAGCGAACTATTCCGACCGAGCGACCGCCACTTTTCGCCGAAGTTAGTGCCAACTTTAGCGGATAGAGGGTGTCGCGTGGTCAGCGCAACGGATCCCCACGGCCGTTGATCTTGGTTTTCTAGACCGGAGCCTCTATTTCCTTGAAACAGCTCCTAAATTATCCTCACAAGACTGAGTGAACCCCGTTCCAGACCCACTACTTCTCGGAAAACCTGGTAGCGTCGGAAATCGAACCCGAGACCTCTGGATATGTAGCCAGGAACTCTGACCACTAGACCACGGAGGTTATGATGTAGAAATTGTTGCGGACTACTGATAGAGAGAGAGAATATGGAATAAGTCTAAGGCTAATCCATGAACAGGAGGACACTTTGTGTCATAAATACCCTGAGATATTTTCGGAGTCAGAATATGTAAGCATTATGAATAATAGCAATCGAATGAGGATATTTCTTCCTTCACAGCTTTACACAGTAGAGTCAGTGCGAAGATTTCCGAAGCTGCAAGTTAGTCTTTTGATTTAGTGTTGAGGGGAGAAGATTTCCAGCCGCTGAAGTAATGGTCTAGCACACAGAAGGAATTAAATTGCGTAAGTGTTGTAAGGTGTTGTACATAAGACAGGACATATAATTCAGTATACACACATACAGCAAATACATGTTGGGGTGTGGTGCGGTTGTAGTAGGATATGACGTCAGGCACCGTGCAAAACCGAGTTAAAGTATATAAGATTAAATGATTAATAACATTTTTTTTCTGTTAAAATTTATGTCAGTTAAGACGTAATTAGTGTGTCAGGAAGGAAACAGGCATAAATAGTTTAGTGAGCTGAGGAGATATTTGGTCATGAAGACAAAGAATGTAACAGGAGACGGTAGAATATTTGTGCACTATCTGGCTCCATACTTTGTATACTTCCAGACAAATCGATGTAATATTAATGTGATTAAATCAAGGAAAATGCGCTAATTGGGGAATTTTGTCTCTTTATATGTTTTATTTAACGACGCTATTTCAGTATCGAGACTATATATTGTTGGATGGCAGGATCATGGGTGGAATATGAAAGGTATTTTCAAGGAAGTGACAAAACCGATGCAATATCCCAGAATTTGTCTGGAGGGACTGAAGAAAATCACAAAGAGCCCCAGTCACGATAACCGGCATCCTGACCGAGGATCAAACCGAGCACTTCCAGAATACAAATCCAGAGTTGATCAACGGATATGATGCCGTGTAGTCCGCAAAAAGTGAAAACCGTGTTATATCCCAGAAGATAGAATTCTTCATAACCACCGGTGTGGGAACTTAAAAATCCTGCTCTAGAGGGAAGGTAAAGGTAAAGCTGTTCCTATGCTTAACTAATTAAGCACTACGCCATGAAGGCGTATGGAGAAGTGGATGTATAGATCCACGTATTCTCGATCTCGATACTAGTTGGAGGTGAGTCGTCAGCTTCACACCACGGCCGTCTTACTCCTGGTAAAAGACCCCCCGGTACCCATTGGACATGAGGCTGGTTGGGCCCTAGAACCGGGCTGGATTATGTAGAAGGGGTAAAATTCTTGCCCCTACCGAGACTCAAACTCCGATCGTCCAGCCCGTAGCCAGTTGTTATACCGACTGAGCTAACCCATGTCTCCAGTCTAGAAGGAAGTTCTGTGATGAGTTTTGATGAATGTATTTCGAACTTTTATATTAATTTATTTGAGTTAGATAATCTGCTAATTGTTCAACCGTTACAGAATCTGTCTGTAGTGTCAGGTGATCAAAAACAATGGCCGTGTGTAAACTCTGTGGGAAATATAATACATCCCAAATGTTGTCATATGTAATGTGAAACGCTACAGAACATAACGTCAGTTTTCGGCCTGAAGTTACTGCGTACATAAGTCAGTTGTACACGTTTTCTCAGATGAAGACAGACCACTGAGATAGTTCCTAGTCACACGGGTCTAATAGAGCTGCTATCCTATCCACAAACATGCATTCTAGTTGACAGTGTAGAGTTTCAAAATTCTTAGTACTTTTATATTAGTGTATGTGTTCGTTTGCCGGTCACGGTAGCCGAGCGGTCTAAGGCATGCACTGTGTTCGCTCGCTCGGAAGCCGTGATCGTGGGTTCGAATCCCACTCAGGGCATGGATGTTTGTGTGCGTTTTTCTGTGTTTGTCTACAGGTAGAGGCCTTGCGACGAGCTGATCACTCGTCCAAGGAGTCCTACCATATGTGTAAGATCTAGAAAAACCGAAGTGAACGGAGTTCATGGAGGTAGGCCTAGGCCCACTGGGGCTGTAGTGCCTAGGAAAAAATGTGTTCGTTTATTTAAGAAGGGCTTCATCAACAGCTTATGGTAGGACTGTATAGCTTTCAATGACAGGATGGTTATGGAAAATGAAAAGATATGGAACTTTAAAAGAACAGTAAGTAGCTTATTTGCCTGTGATACAACATTTGATGTTTCCAGACTGTTGAGATTTATATTACGAATGAGTCTGATGATTATCAAATTGTAAAGATTGTAGAAGGACGCTGTCGCTGTCAATTTTGAAGATATTTTACGGGCATTAGTGTGGAGTGACTGATGAAAACCACGGATAACCGCAGTCATGATACACAGTGCCCCGGATAATATAAGAACTAGGTACTTCCCTGATAAAATAAACAAACTCCATGGTTTTATTCCGCAAGGGAACTATACCGACCGAGCGACCGCCGCTTGTCTTCGAAGTTAGCGCCAACTTTAGCGGCTAGAGAGTGTCGCGTGGTCAGCACAACTAATTCCCTCGGCCGTTAATTTCGGTTTTCCAGACAGGAGTCGCTGTTTCCTTGAAATAGTTCCTCAATTATCCTCACGAGGCTGAGTGGACCCCTTTCCAGACCCACTACTTCTCAGAAAAACTGGTAGCGCCGGCAATCGAACCCAGACCTCTGGATCTGTAGTCAGGAATTTTGACCACTAGACCACAGAGGCGGTCTACTTCCCTGATAGGAGTAAAAAATTTTTACCCCCGAAAGGACTTGCTCAAGTATGTGGAATGAAACATATGGCTTCATTTCAGGTACTATTCCCACATTTGCCTCGAATGACTGAGGAAATACGCGAGGAATTTTTAGTCAGAATAATCGGATTTTGAAACCAGAAACAAACAGTGGCACTGCCTAGCGGACAGTAACAGTTGGTGCTATGTAGTGTGCGGGATATAATTAGACATGCGCGAATGCCCATCTTACGTGTTGTGTACAGATCAACTCTGAATTGCTTCATCTCCGAGATTATGTGAAAGCAGGAAATGGTCATTGTTATGTGCTGTATTTATTTTACCATTTTGTCGAAATACTTCCATGGGCTGAGCTTGAAATTCTAGTTCCGTTAAGCTGAAACCGCTTTGTTTGTTAATTATTAGAACAAAAGACAACTGGTTGGACTCTTTCAGTACTAAAGCTTCCTGAATCGTAGGGCATTGATTGAACAACAGTAGGGCCGAGAGCGACGAGACTCGAACCTACGGGGCGGTGGGGGGGAGCATTATTTAATAATTGCTCTACACTTTCTCATTGTTTCTATTCCATTTGTCTTATTCACACGCGGAACGTCATAGAAAACAGACAAATTAAAAACAAGAAAACAACTGAGTAACTAAACCCCGCGACATAGCTTATACGTCTACAGAAAGTGGAATACACGGCGTGTCTTATCAGATGTAAATATTTACATACAGAGCGCAGTACAAATTCTTGCTTTTTCTTTCCTCTTAAGCCAGTCAAAGGCAGCGAGCTCAACAAAGGACCCATAAAGCCTGCTTTTCTGTTGCGCAAGTTTCTAATGACACACACTTATCGCTCTTATGAACGCTGCTTTGTTTCGCTTCGGTGAAGAACTTAATTGCTTAAGTATATATTGTCTGCATTAATATTATCGGGGGGCATGCGGTAACGTAGTTGGTTGAGGCACTATGTTACAAGCCGGAAGGCTGCGAGTTCGATTTCCGATTAGGTCATTGAATTTTTCAGTTGACCTAATCCTTCCAGTCGCACTATGCCCCTGGGGTCGACTCAGCCTCTAACAGAAATGAATACCAGGAATCTTCCTGGCGGTAAAGGGCGGCCGGTGTGTAAGGCCGACAACCTTACCGCCATCTGTGAGCCGATTGTCTAGAAAATATGGGAACCTCGACGTCTCACAACCATATGGGCCTCCACGCCATGTTACGGGGATAATGTTATAATTTTTAATTCTATTTTTTTTTTTTCGATTGGGCATTCTAATGACAACGGAACGTGTTTTGCTGTCATGTAAGATCTGAATTCTTAAATATTAATTAATTTAATTTAAGGTTTCAATAATTTATTCGGCCGAATAATTATGGAAGAATAACAGATAGTACAGCTTGAACAGATGTTTCCTGAAGTGGCCACACATGGGGGAATATTATTTTATTTCAGCTCGATTTTCAAGTGAGTACGTTGGGGACGAGGAATCTCGGGGAATCTGAGATAGAAAAGATGAAAGGAGGACTGTTTTCATGTCTGTTCCGTGGTGTTAGTAATGCGTCACATTCATCATAAAGCCCCACACAAGGAGGACAGCAGCTGAGATTAATGAGGGATGAGAAACTAGCCAGCCCCTACTCTCGTATTGTTTGCTTGAGTAGGGCCAACTCAGCAGCAACAGACAAGACAACGTACACAAGCAAGCAGAAAATCCGACCATTTTACTTAGACATTTTCTCAAGGGTTTCTTTGTCTCTTTTATTTATGACATGATACCAGTTCAAATATGAAATTGCCTTTTAATGTTGCAGTTTGGTCCGAGTGTTTTTACTTCGCCAAGTTACTTCGTCCTTGGTGTAATAGTAATAATTTTCTATTGAATAAACCACTGTTTCAATGGCCTCAAGAAATCGTTGTTTTAACCAGCTTTTATTTATCATTTGAAACAAAGAAAAAATACGTGTGAATAGTATTTGAAAATTCAGTTATTAAGATCTAAAATATGTGACGATGGTATACTACTAAGGCACGTCCACATTACTCGTGCTCGTGTGACTCGCTATGCTCGCGAGTAATGTGGGCGATATGACAAGTCACGAGACAAGCAAATTTTTAATTTAAAAACTATAGCCAATAAATTAAAATACGACTACAGCCTATACACACTGCGAGTAAATATAGGGATCCTCAGCCGCCGAAGCCTGGCGAGCAACTGAAGTAGTGTGGACGAAGATTTACGAGCACAAAGCCAGACGAGTCTATCGACGAGCACAAGCCTGGCGAGCACGAGCACGAGTAATGTGGACGCGCCTATACAAATATTTTGTTTTTGGACTTTATCCGTTGTCCTGTCTTTATTTTTCAAAACACAACGTTTCGGAGGATCATGTCGCTTCCGTCTTCATTGTCGAAGAATAAGCCAGGCAAGAAATCAGTGGGAAAGCACGTGGCTAGAAGATAGAACTCTTC
Source organism: Cryptotermes secundus (assembly GCF_002891405.2). Lineage (NCBI taxonomy): Eukaryota > Metazoa > Arthropoda > Insecta > Blattodea > Kalotermitidae > Cryptotermes > Cryptotermes secundus. The sequence goes on from NW_019729218.1 coordinate 3,493,609, forward strand.
ATAACCACCTCTCTGAGAACCTCAGGTCTCACACATCGCGTCTCCAATACAGAGAACAGCCGCTTAATTCTGTTTAAAGTAATAATCACAATTTATTCTGGGAATCATATAAAACATATAACTCCAGCGTGTGGAAAATGCAGAGATTTTGAATGTTAGAGTATGTGGTACAAATGATAATAACTGGGAGTTTAATGAGGTAAATAAACGGTTCATTGATTTTTCATTCAGCTTTTTATTTTTAATTAAAGAAATTATTGGTCAATTCATTATCTAGAACGTTGATTTCATAATCCTTGAACCAAAAATTAGCTAGTTTATCATGTTTCCATTTTAGAAACCATTAATAGAACATTTTTCATTTAGAAGCGTGCAAAAATTTATTTTTTTTATTCCCCAAATTACATAAACACAAGCTCGTACTCTCGATTATTTTGGAAGCACGAAAAAATAGGCTCAAGGTCAATGTGTATGCATTCTCATATGTCATTGACCTTGATTATATCACTTTGGATATGAAATCAGTTTTGTTCGGTATGCCGTCTTAGTTTCTGAAGCCCCAACAACCATAGAATACATCCGACCAGTAAAATTTTTTTCAGAAAAATGGAGAAAATCGCTATTTTGTGTCTTTTTGGGCGTGAAACCGTTTGAATGACCCCTATTTTTAGATATAGAATGTTCATATTTAACACACACACACACTTGCGGCGGACGAACTCTTGGACACCAGACACCGAATAAAACCCTTCCTAACGTCCAGACTCTACCGAGGCACACATTCATACACACACACACACACATACAGGTGGACGGTTTTCGAAAAAAACAAGTTTTCTTAGTGCTTGGTATGTCCTGAAGTAGTTAACAGATGTTTGAACCCCCATGGAACACAGAGCTTAGAAACTGCATAACTCGAATTTTAATGCTTTCGTAATATATATGAACCTCCATATCTGCCATATACATTCATATACATACATATTCAGAAATTTAAACACTAATATTTCCATCTACTTCTCTGTCCTCTCACTTCTCTCTTTAGAATTGCATAAGTATGCTAATTTTGGCAGTTTATTATCGGGTATTATTTGTACAGGCTGTTTTCAATTTAATTGATATTTCCGGTATTTATAAGTAACCTGCTACTTCGTCCGCAGTCCAGCGTCTTCCTTTCCTTTTTAGTAACTTTATTGTCCAGGATTTCACGGTTGTTAAGTAATATTTGAAATTTAATTCTGTGTTCCTGTAGGGTCAAGAATGTTCTCTTCTTCACGTCTTCCAGACCGAATTTGGGGTCCATCCAATCCCCTCTCCAGTGGGTACTGATGCTCTTTCCCCGGTTCACAAAGCGGCCGGGGCGTGAGTCTGACCACTCACTTCCAACTAACGCCGAGGTCAAGAAAACGTGGATCTATACATCCACTCCCCCACACTCCTTCATGGAGTAGTGCTTCATTAGTTAATAAGTGACTAATTCCATGATATGACCTTCATATAAGTCGGAGATCTACTCGTACCTTTAGCTCGCATTTCGTTATCTTGCTCCGAAGAGTTTACGAGTTTCCGAACCACAGGGATATTGTGGATGTTATTAAAGCCTTAACCTTCATATGTTTGTCTGCTTGTGGTTACAGCGCCAACTTGTTTCCAGTGGCTGCGTTCAGAACCTCACGTAAACATTCTTTCCCGCCTGAGCCAGCAGGGATTTGTGTGAACACAGAATGTTGCTAATGAATTCAAGGAACTAAACATGTAAATGTGTCACATGGAGATTTGTGTTGTAGCTAAGTAATTTTATTATTTATAGTGACATAAACCCTAGGGTTGCAGACATCTCGTTACTGTTTGTCTGCGCACGCTTATCATTCGCTTTCTGAATGCTCTCTCTAAATATATAGTTTTTATTGCTACTGTAAAAACATTTGCGTCTTCTTTTCTCTGTGCTTGATATATTTGTCTTCTTCATCTTTGTAACCCCCATTACATTTGCATTTATCGCCTTCTGTGTCAGTGATTTTGCCTAAATTTCTCATTTGTTAGTAGAGGTTTGTGAAATTTGTAGGTTGTGAATTTTAAGAAATGCCAACTTAAAATACAGACATATTATATTTGTTCATAGCCCATAAATTAATTCCTCCGTACGGAATTAATTCTTATGACAGTAAAAATTTCGAATTTTTTTCAATATTTTTCATGTTTTCTTAAAATTATTAAATGTTTTACGATATCCGCTAATAGTCCCATAATTAAAAACTTTCAGTTCATGGTTAACGTTCCCTGTCCCCTTACAGCGATAACGAGTGAAGGATTGAATTGAAGTTCTTCAATGTTCTGCACCGTATCGGACTAAAAAAAGCAGAAATGTTTCAGGGAACTTGTTGTCTCCTTAGAATGTAAATGACTAAAAAGTAGTTCTCAAATTATATATCGTCACATGTTATTGACTAGATATGGGTTTGGACTGACAATGAGATTTATTCAAAACTTTCAACTCTTAACTACTAATAATTATAACGCTGTCACTAATCTACGCCATTTACAAATCACCACTGCAAACACTAAATCTTCTAAGCCTTCATTAGTCGTTGCTGGTAACGGCTTCTAACAATCACGTCATAGCTGACCCTCTACGGTCTTCGAACTATACTCTCAGCTTACCCGAGCTATGACTGAGTGACTGAAAGTAAAATGGTAAAGTTGTCCCTGTGCTTAACTAATTAAGCACTACGCCACGAAGGCGTATAATGAAGTGGATGTCTAGATCCATATTTTCTTGACTTCGGAACTAGTTGGAGGTGAGTGCTCAGTATCATGCCTCGGCCGCTTTACTCCCGGGGAGAAATCCCCCGTTATTAATTGGATAGGAGTTTGGGTGGACACAAGAGCCGATTTGGACGAAGTTCCTACCGGGACTCGAACCCCGACTCCTCGATCGTCCAGCCCGCAGTCAATCGCTATATGACTACGCTATCCCGGCTCATAACTGACTGACTGAATGACTGCTAAAGTGCTGCTGGCCCTCGCCACCACAGTGATTCTTGGTTCCTAGTCCCACAGGCCCCATTACCTAATTCTGCTCTCTACCATAATCAGATTCAAAGTCAAAGTAACTTTACGACTGGCGGTTTACGGCCAATCAGTTTATCTTGACGCCAAGCCCCTTGAAGCCTACTACTAGAAATTATTTTTTCAGCTGAATCCTTGTAGTCATAGTTCTTACGTAACATCGTCCCTGGCAAGAAAATGGAATTGTCTTTTATGAATATGTTTGTCCTTGCGTCAAGTGTAAGTATCGCACAAGGCTTTAGAGAATGCCAAAGTAAAAGTCTAAGTCAAAGTTACTTTACGTGTGGCGGTTTGCGGCCAATCAGTTCATCTTGGCGCCAAGCCTTTTGAGACTCACGACAACTCACAAAACGTGTTGTGTATGTAACGCGACAAATAACTTCACGCCGTTTTGGATCTAGCGAATTTTTTGAACACTCGCTCTCACACTTATACAATTTACAATTTCACAATTACTGCCATCTGCAGTATCACAATTACTTTTCTTGCTGGAGTCCCTGCCATTGACTCAATACAACTCGACTCGTAGCTGCTGGACTCAATTCTTACTGGATACTCAACTTTCCATACTAGTAACTCTCTCGTAACTCAATACTCACTACTCACTGAATAGTCCAAGTCCAAGTCACATTGCGACTGACGGTCCGTCAGTCTGTCTGTCTTGGTGTCGAGCCCCGACTGGGGCTCATGACCAAATTTTTTTCCTTCTTATATGAAAGTTACTGACCTGTTCATTTGGAGCGCCCTCTCTGACGAGAGGTCGGGTCTCTCGCTGAATAGTGTTCGCTGCTCCTTATTTAGGCTCGGCACAGACAACATAGAGAACACATTGTTGCTCGGCAACAGATATCAGGTATTGCTGTCAGGTGTTTCTACCTACGCATTGCCTAACAATAGTCGCTGCACGGACTCGTCTGTTGCGTGACGTCACAGCCTAGCGGTGAGGGGTGTTTACTGATCGTTGCGTAATGATGGAAGGAGTGGGGGTATGTGACATCACTCGCGAGAGCGCAGAGTTCACGTGACCCCTACGTCCTGTTGCGCCACCCACGTCACAATATATATATATATATATACACACACACACATACACACACATATAAGTCCGTAGCAGTCACAAAATGTGTATACTCATGAGTACTTTAACCCAGCAGTTACAAAACAGGAGAAGCGAGAACTGAAGTGCATGGTGGCAAGTCATTAAATAAATATAGCGGTTAAACTACTTCTCACCCACCCTGTACTTTTCAAAGTGGATTTGATATAAATATCTTGAAGTTGAACGTGTATAACAAGTGATATATTCTGCTAGGTTCCCCAAATAAAATTTATTTCATATCTCCGTTTCATTGCAGTTTTGAAAAACTTATTTATGAGAACCAGATTTACATAGAACCACGTGTCTCTTTCAAGTTCTTTGTCAATAAACATGTACGTAATAAATGCGATGTTGAGGCCTTTTGGAGTCTACTGTAGCGTGTCCAGGCGGGTTTCAGTAGATCAAAGTTTCATGTATAACCCTTAAAAGTTAATGCATTGCACTGACCTGTAAGATATTACCTTATAGTGTTCGCCTTATGTGTACGTTTACTACATAAATATGAAAATTATTAATTTATTATTATAAAATCCTGGATAGGGACAAAGCTTACGATAAAGCTTCATTGCTACAGATATATTTGGTGCATCATTTTCTGTGGCTCAGCTTAAAAATTGATGGAGCTGTTTCCGCGCAGCCGCGTGGCTGTTCAGTGTTTAGAAAAGATATGACACAAAAAGTGGCATTCCTCCTGAACTTGTGGAATAAGAGCCTAAGTTTTAGATGTTAATTAACTTGAAAATTTCAAGGTAAATTATGTAAGAATAATTAAACTCTAAAGTTACTTTTACAACTGCGTTTTGTTTATAGATCTGATTGGTTTAGAATATCTGTGGTATAGTGGTCAGAGTGTCTGGCTACAGATCCAGAGGTCCTGGGTTCGATTTCCGGCGCTACCAGATTTTCTGTGAAAATAGTGGGTCTGGATAGGGGTTCACTCAGCTTCGTGAGGATAATTGATGAGCTGCTTGAATGGAAAAGTAGCGGCTCCGGTCTAGAAAACCAGTATTAACGGCTGTGGAGATTCGTTACGCTGACCACGCTACACCCTCTATCCGCTAAATTTGGCATTAACTTCACCGACAAACGGCGGTCACTCGGTCGGTATATTTCACTTGCGGAATAAAGCCACGGATTTTGTTTGTAACGTAAGTCACCGAGCTAAGACTTAGGTGTGAGGTATGTATAATTGTGTACGGTAAATTCGGAACAATATTAAAAGAAGTTGTCATGTCAAATCCTATCTAAAATAGCCTGAAACATCTCCACCGATATTAAAGTCTGGAATACCTGGTATAGAAAACGAGTAGGTAAATCAGCTTTGTCATTCTTTAGTTGACTTTTCTTTTCTTAAACAGAACTGAAATTGACAACTTATATAATTATGTGTGTAATAGCGGACTTTGTCTCCCTGGATTGTGTTCTGACAATAGAGGGCTGAAATTTCGGTACAGTGGGACCAGTTGTAGATGTCTGTTTACCTTGACGACCTTCCAGTACCGCCAAAGGATGGCGTGCACTCCACCCTCTAGAGTAGGTGTGCTTGGATTTTTTATTCCTTCGCGTTTTGTAATGTCTCACAACAAGAGGAGGACATCCACAGCTCTTTGCTCTCTGTCTACCAGACAAAGGCCGTACTGTGCATGTAGAGTAAGTACGTGGGTATGAGGGTGTGTTTCTTACACTTTCCTTCCTGTAAATTCACTGCATAATACTACACGTATATCATTGCCCCGCCCTGAATCTGATTCATGAAGTATCATGTAACATACACCTCAGTTTGAATACATACAAGCGAACAGGAAGTTGTGTGTAAAGAACATGTGAGGCTTCCCAGCCTAGTTTTATAATGTAGCTTTTACTTTCTTCGAAAGGAACACATTTTACAGTCCACAGTGTGTTGAAAATATGGTACAAAAATGAACACGTATCACAAATTATACTAGCAATGCCCCCGGGTAAATACTCTGCTCACGGCCATCGGAAATCCGTCAAGTGGCGCCTTCAACGCCGTTCCCGCGAACTCGTTGCAGCTGACGCGGAAAGCACGTTGAATTATACTTTTTTCATATATAGAGAGACATTGTTTTATGTCTCAATAACTTTAATTCGATTAATATTATTCTATAAATTCCCAGCAATCATTACATTATCTTACATAATGAATTGATGTTTATATACCTTTCAACAAATAAGAAAATTTTAGTAAAAATGAAATACAGTTTAGTCCGGACAAATTTTAAAGACAGACTAAAGAAACTAAAATACGAAGAGTTCTACCTTCTGGGGTATAATACCATGCAGTCGGTTGAAGGTTAACCAACATTGCGGATGTGCATGTCTCCTCCAACTTCAGGTTTTGAGCCCCGCGGGAGTTATGGCCGTATTTTTCTGTCTCACAACTCTGATTGAGTTAATGAGGGTACTTTCTTGAACGAATGTCCGTATTCAAGCAGATTCGGTCCAATAGACCAAAGGAGGATGTATGGAGGGCTTGTGCCCAGTCCCTTCGTTTAGGGACAGTAGACAGGGAATGTTCTCAAATTTGTCTTTTTAAGTGTCACCGAGTATGATAATGTCTTTTGGAGGGGCAGGGTTGTATAAGTTTTCCTGTCCAGTGTCCCTATTAGCTCGGGAATTGACTCAGATCTATTTCCTCATGGGTCTGTTGAACCAAGATATCTATTTTATATACATTAATACGCACATCTTATTCCCACCCTGAAGATGGAGGCATAATTTATCTTCGAAACATCAGCATTGTCCACGTCCTCACGATGCAGAGATCCAAGAGTGGGAATAAGGCGTTGATCCATGAGGTTTTGAAGCACTCAGATACAGTAAATTAGTTTGGTGTGGGGAGTTTTACGTAATGACATATAAACCAACTGCAGTATTAAACAAACGGACCTCAACCCCCCCCCCCCNGGCACTTTTTATCGATCGATCACAGCAGCAGGAGCAGTAGGGCCATGTCGCAAAAAGGTAAATGCCGAGGCCACAATAAAGCTACCTCCCACATTCTGGAAACCTACTAAATAGGATATTCGCAACGAGCGTGTTGTGGTTATACCGCTGTAGCAGTGCCATCAAGCTTGCGTCCGGGGAGCGACTCCCACAGCATCATCCTTTTGACTCCGACAAGTTAGCGGAATCCATCAGAGAACAAAATGCCATTGACATATATACTCGTACATTTAGGTATTGATTAATGGACTTTTGTAAAGATACATACATTTTCTTCATTGCCGCCGATTCACGATAAAGTAAGCTCATTATTCAGCTGTAAAAAGTGGAGATAAAATCTCTTGAACGTTTATGTAAAGTAATTAACGTTTTAATACATTTTTGTATTCGGGGAAAAAGGTCTAATTACGTTTCACATATATTTTGATTTAATGATGATTTTATGCCTAATTAAGGAGATGATGGTAATTGTTTTAGTTGAAAAAATTTGTTCGACCTTGAATGTATTTATCGATGTCGCATTTAAATATGAATCATTTACATTAAAGTACTCGTGGAATATTTTTTTTCAGTGGCTGTTCCAGCTCATTCACGGCCCTGGCCTCTTATTCAGTTCCGTAATCTTTTTTCACAGCCGGTCACGGTAGCCGAGCTGTCTAAGGCATGCACTGTCTTCGCTCGCTCGGAAGCCGGGATCGTGGGTTCGAATCCCACTCAGGGCATGGATGTTTGTGTGCGTTTTTCTGTGTTTGTGTACAGGTAGAGGCCTTGCGACGAGCTGATCACCCGCCCAAGGAGTCCTACCGTATGTGTAAGATCTAGAAAAACCGAAATGAACGGAGTTCATGGAGGCAGGCCTAGGCCCATTGGGGCTGTAGTGCCAAGGGAATTCTTTTTTTCACAGACTGTAGGACTCCTTGGACGAGTGATCAGTCCGTCACAATGCCACTACTTACACACTCTACCTTAGAGAGATAGATAGATTAGAAAGAACACCCATTACTGTTGGAGGATAATTACTGGTTTCCACCTAAGAGATCCGTCAAACTGGGGCATTTCCAAGTGATCGTACCAAATTTGAGGAAAATTAGTCGGTTGGTTGGAAAGGTAAAAGGGTGGCACATGTATACAAAAATCATAAGAGTTTTTCTGGTCCTGTTCTTTTCCTTAAGGAAGTTAATTATGCTTAAATGCGAATCAGTGACCTGTAAGTTAGGCCTCGTGTTATTACTTGGAAGTTTATTAACAAATTAACATAAATCCTAAGCAGACCTCTGTTCCTTCCGTGTTGTCATGTTAGTTGATGGGCAGTGACCGCAAGAGACTTTGGGTTACAGCGTGGCTTGTACGCAATCAATCAAATTCGTGCGTGATGCACGCACGCAGTAACATACACACGCATGGGCAGATTCACCTGTATTGCATGGGTCGACCGTTACAGCCGCCTTAGTGTCTAGTTTACTCTTCACTGGTATCTGCGAAACTTTCAGTATAGTCATGCCCTAAGTCCTGTTTTGATGAAAGTCATATGGAACAGCGCAGGCAGAAGTGATCATTTCACATGCATGGGCTTTTACGCGTGAAAAATATGGCTCAAAACATTATTAGTTCAAGAGAAAGGGAAAATAAGTGGGCAGGGAACATTACATAATGAGGAACTTTATAATGCATCACAGTCAGAATTACCGGAAGTTTGGACTTTATTCATGGTCTGGTATTCTAAAGAACACAACGTTTCGGAAACTGGATTTATTTCTGTTTTCAGATGAGCGGTTAGGAGATGCCTACTCTGTAGAATTAACTTCTATCACTGGACGAGGTTAGCTGTTTCTAACGGACAAAACTGACTAGGTGTCTCCCAACACACCTGAGGACGGAAACAGATCCAATTTCCGAAACGTTAGGTTATTTTATGTCTTTAAGAACAGACGATGGGCACAGTCCAAAACCCCAGTAATCCTGAGTGTTATACACCATCGTCATAACCAGGGCCCGGATTTTGATGACCTGAAAATATTTGAAAATGACCTATAAAATGACCGAAAAAATCCAGAAAAATGACCTAAAATATGACCCAAAAATGTAATATGCAGGGCCCGGATTTTGATGACCTGAAAATATTTGAAAATGACCTATAAAATGACCGAAAAAATCCAGAAAAATGACCTAAAGGAGAAAAGAAAGAACACTTCGCTTCCATGTTATTCACACTCATATTCGAGATTTATATATTTAAGAGCATCGCATAGGATACAAGGAAATAAAGATGACATGTCATCAAAATCCGGGCCCTGGTCATAACGTACGTATAATTTCGTAACTCGGTAATGATTAAAGGTAAATTTCTCCCTGTAACACTTGGTGGAGGCCCATAGGGTTGTGAGACGTCGAGGCTCCCCACAGTTTCTAGAGAATCGGCTCACAGATGACAGTAAGGTTGTCAGCCTTACGCGCCGGCCGCCCTTTACCCCCAGAATGATTCCTGATACTTATTTCTGTTAGAGGTTGAGTCGACCCCAGGACCATAGTGCAGCTGGAAAGATTATGTCAATTGAAATATCGAATGACCTCATCTGGAATCGAATTCGCGACCCTGCGGTCTGTAGTATAGTGTTCCAACTGCGCTACCGCGTTCCCCCATCCCGGTAATGATAAAGGTGATCGAATCAAAGAGGATGAGCTGGATGGGACATGTAGCACACACGACGAAAATGGGACGAAAGTACAGAATTTCAGCCAAAAACAAGAAGGTTAAAGACTACTTTGGAGATGTAGGCGTTTATGGGGGGAAAATTTTAAAATATATCATTCAGTACCCCAGGGTAAAATGGCGCACAGGATTGAATTAATTTAGCGCAGGGAGTAGAGACGGGCTTTTGAGAAAACGGCAGTGAGCTGTTGGGTCTCAAAACGGGGAGTCTGAACAAGATGGAAGACTGCAGGCTTTTGCAGCGCGGGGAAATTTAAGACATCTTCGCATTTCAGTGAGTATCACTGTTCCGGGTTCAGATATTATTCCGGAGACAGCTCTCCTGACTGAGTTTTCTGGTGGGTGTCCGTAGCCTCTTCCAGGCATATGCTAGGATAGTACCTTATAATTAAAACCTGACGAGCCAGACCTCGGCTTCAGGACGGGATCTGCAATGTACGGAGTAGAAGTGGAGAGTGCATATCAGAGCTAGGTGAGGAGGTGAAATGATGTGATGTCTTGTTGAGTTTGCTGTCGATATGCCTGTGGGCAGAGTTGTGCGAGCGGCCCTGCTCAATGTATGCTAATGAATGTCCCATATTAAATCACGGGGACTAGCCCTGAACATGTCCGTCTGTCGGTCACAGCTTTCACCCATAACAATGGACATGGAGACCTGTGTGCCATGCCAGTCATAATCTCCCGTCAACACTACAATGGCCAGCTGACCTGACTACCCAACATAAACTAACACAAAAGGTGTCACGCCCGTATTCAGTATATGGATAATTTAGCCCATAACGTACCTATCTATAAACACGGTACAGGAATCAACAAGTGAACTGACATTCATTCCCCTCGTTAGATGTGCTCCCCTGTCATTAGCACTCTTGAGAGAAAGTAATATTACTTATTGGACATCGACGGAGACAGAATCCCATCTCCGAAACGTTGTGTTTTGAAAAAATAAACAGGACGGTTTTTAAATAAAGAAAAAACGATTGATAATGTCCAAACACTCCGTGGCCTGTAGTCCGCAAGCGAACTGTACCGACCGAGCTACCGCCGTTTGTCGGTGAAGTTAGTGCCAACGTCTGCGGATAGAGGGTGTCGTGTGATCAGCGCAACGGATCCTCACGACCGTTAATCTCGGCTTTCAAAACAGGAGCCGCCATTTCCTTGAAATAGCTCCTCAGTTTTCCTCGCGGTGCAAGGGCCGAGAAGGTCTACCCCTCATATATTTATTCATTCAGTCATTCTCATGAGGCTAAGTGAACCCCGTTCCAGACCTACTACTTCTCAGAAAATTTGGTAGGGCCGGGAATCAAACCCGGACCTATGGATCTGTAGCCAGGAACTCTGGCCACTAGACCACAGAGGCGATGTAAACCTACAGTAATTAATATGAATTTCATACTTATTCTCCATCTAAGAAACACAGACCAGTAACTGCGCAAGGTCATGAGTACTTAAAAAAAATCAACAGTGCTTGCTACAGCTAACTGGTCAAAGTGAACTATGCACCTATAACATCGAGACACGAATCCAGTGGGACATGTAATTGATCTGCACATTGTAACTCGTTCGTTTGTGAAGGTTATATATCTGTTTTGCGCTGCTGTCCACAAAGACGGCGGTACAGAATGGCAGAACCAAGCGGCACGATTTTATGCAATGAAACATCATTTCTCTCTCTCTTATATTCATATTGTGACACACAGACCCAGTCCTAGGGAACTCTTCGGTAAAGACGCCTGCAACAAATACGCAACCAACAATAGAGGAGACCCATTGCTAGGGAACTCTTCGGTAAAGACGCCTGCAACAAATACGCAACCAACAATAGAGGAGACCCATTGCTAGGGAACTCTTCGGTAAAGACGCCTGCAACAAATACGCAACCAACAATAGAGTAGACCCATTCCTAGGGAACTCTTCGGTAAAGACGCCTGCAACAAATACGCAACCAACAATAGAGTAGACCCATTCCTAGGGAACTCTTCGGTAAAGACGCCTGCAACAAATACGCAACCAACAATAGAGCAGACCCATTCCTAGGGAACTCTTCGGTAAAGACGCCTGCAACAAATACGCAACCAACAATAGAGCAGACCCATTCCTAGGGAACTCTTCGGTAAAGACGCCTGCAACAAATACGCAACCAACAATAGAGTAGACCCATTCTTAGGGAACTCTTCAGTAAACAAGTTTGCAACAAATACGCAACCAACAATAGAGTAGACCTATTCTTAGGGAACTCTTCAGTAAACAAGTCTGCAACAAATACGCAACCAACACTAGTGTAAACCCACTCCTAGCCAAAGCCCGCGATACATGCACGCAGCAAGACAACCGGTGTCCCAAGAGGTGTTTTGTATGTTGTCCGCATACGTCCATTGCTGGGAAAGGATGTGTTTTCTGTGCTGTGGTCCGACCCGATTCTATATAACGAGAAGCCAACAATAATCTGATAGTTCAGTCGGAGTTCAGTTCAGTTGTCAGTTAAAGTCAGCCTGTGAAGAGAAGAGTAAGCATGTGAAAAGAGAACTTCATATGTGCTGTAGTTACAGTGTACCTGACATGTATATGTTGTCAGGATACGACTAGTGAAGACTGAGAAGACTTAGCATGTCTTAGTGATTTGTGAAGTTGGGTAGATTAGCGATGGCGCTATAATTTATTGTGATTCCGAGTGATTGTAAAAGGTGTTAATAAATCCAATCGTACAATAAAACCCCGTTATTATTAGTCACGCAGCCATGAACACGTGACAGTATTGTTACAACTAATTAAACGTATTATGCAACAACTTAAATACAACTGTTCTACCAATTACAAAAGGTCGATTAAAGCCGACATACGGTCTGAGACACGAAATGTCTTCGTCCGCTCAAACAGTGGGTTCGAATCCCATTTGGGGCATGGATTTATTTCTGCGTCTGTGTTGTATCGTCTAGGTATCGGCTTTTCTACAGGCTGATCCCCCATCAAAAGGGTCCTACTAGTTCTCTATAAGATTCATAGTTTTGAGAAAGGAGATCTCATTTTAGCTGGGATTCTGGCGGAATTTGTCCTAACCTGAGTTCGTATTTAGGCATTACACCCCTCTGTTTGTCACTCCCTTAAGAACCACAAAACCTCACTCTTTGTCTTTCTAAATCACAGCACCCACCGACGCGAAACGTAAACAGACCGGATGTGAGGCGCCGGAAACAGTTTTGGCTCTTTATCAAATTAAGTTTCAACTTAATCTTGGATGTGTGGGTTACAGAAATCTCTGGGTCATAACGCTCCTTGGTTTCAGGTCACCGCCCGTGTATTTATCTGTCAGCAGAGAAAACCGCATAAGGCACTCAAACTGTCGCCCCAACTAAGTTGCAACATTCTTCAAGCTTATGCTCCCCACAGCAACACTTCCTTTTTTTTTTCCTCGACTTCTGAGAAGTGGAGGGGTGACGCATAGGAAATTGTTCCTATATGTCAATGAGTTTACAGTCCCTTAATACCTACTTTCTCCGAACTTCTTGTTCACTGAGAATAATCCACCAAGTCGGTAACCAGTTTTCTAATTTTTACCGTAATTTCTTCGTTTTGAAAAAATAGGTTGATGCAATAACCATGCTATCTGTGTTTCTGTGTATCCTCTCATCAACCTTTGAATGTTTAAACCAGTTTTTATGAAACTGGGTATATAAATCACGTCACCTGAACCCATCTCTATGGCATACTTCATAAATCCCTCCCATCAGTCTGTGTGTCTGTATTTGTATGTCCTATATTGTTGCTAGTCAACGGCCAGATAAATATGTTCCCGCAGCAAATAATACAAACAACAGTAGGAGAATTGTTGAACTGGACGCGTTGTATTCTGTGCTGTTATTAGAAGTCGCTGTCAGGAAACGTCTAGTGAAAACACGGAAGGACTTAGAATATGCTCTAGTGAATTGTAAAGTGTGAAAATTAGCGATGCCGTTTAATTAATTGTAGTTATGAGATGTGTGCTAAAGCGGTAACAAAATCTAATATCCAATTTAAAAACCCGTTTAGAGTCGCCCATTTACGTGACCGTATATTATGTTGGAGAGTCATGTTTTCTGTCTTATCAAATGTGGGACTTCCCCTTGTTGTCTTTTCAAGTATTCGCAAGCTCGATTGTGGTAGTTACGTCGACACTTCATGGCACATTCAACCCAATTATATGCCTGGATTCTCAAATATAAACATTGGCCAGTGTCGGGAAACAAAGGCTAACTAGTAAAATAAAATTTATGTAGGTTTGATGGGAGCCATTTGGGCCGAAACATATAATGAAATAAAAATAAAACAAAATATATATAAAAAGGTAAAGTTGTCCCTGTCCTTAACTAATTAATCACTAAGACATGTAGGCGTATGGGGGAGTGGAAGTATAGATCCACATTTTCTTGACCTCGGCACTATTTGGAGGTGATTGGTCAGCTTCTCGTCCCGGCCTCTTTACCCCAGTGGAAGGAGCCCACGGTACCCATTGGACAGGAGAGTGTGTGGGCACCAGAGCCGGTCTGGACGACGTGGAGAAGAGACAATTCTTGACCTTACCGGAACTCGAACTCTGACCCCTCGCTGGTCAAGCACAAACAAAATAAATAGTTTGATTAATTGTATAATACGTTGTATCAACGGACTTACCACATTTATTCTCAAGCACACTTGATTAGGTAACATTCAAACCTCTGAGCTAATTATACACAATGTCATAAAGATGTGCTGGAGAGTGCAGTTGTGGCTTCATGCATTTACAACATCCAGCAGTAGATGTATGTCGCACTGCGACCTTCAATGATCTATTGTGCTTCCAATTTGATTAACCCTTTATTAATCCTACACTTCGACTGAAATGTACGACCCTATTTATGGGGACGTCATAAAGGTCACTTGGTTACACGAAGAACTGACCCTGGTGACGAAATCTTAAGTAAGCTATGGTCTCACAGTCACACAGGGTATGTATGGCTGATTCGTTTTCTTGTAGGCACCTTTCGCAGGTTGGGTCATCTGTCAGTCCCAGTTTCAAAAGGTTCCAGCAGTAGATGGAGTACAGTGGTAAACTTCAAGCCCAGGCCAGTTTCTAACCAAGGAAACTGAGTAGGAAATCCTTGAGTAGGAATCCAGGGACCTAGAGCAGATCCGGGCCCCGTGGGGCAGAGGAAACTCACTTCCCACAACCGAGAATCCAATCCTGATTACTCGGTCGTCCAGGCATTAGCGTAGTCCCCATATTTACTGAGCTATCCTAGGGCCGCGCCATGGCTCAAGCGGTTAGTCTCTAGCTTCCCACCGCGGCGGCTCGGGTTCGATCCCGGGTCTGGTCAAGTTGGATTTATGGTGGACGAAGTGCCGCTAAGGCAGGTTTTCTCCGAGTACTTCGGTTTCCCCTGCCAATCTTCATTCCACCAATTGCTCCATAATCACCCTCACCTATCATCTGAGGCTGGTACAATAGGCCAGAAGTGGCCGCAGTACAAGGGACTTAGTCCCACCTCACTAGCAATAAAAATACTGAGTTATCCCGTCTTGCTTGCTAAGCTACTTACTTAATCCGTTCCTCTTATAACTTACGGTGTCGAGATTGTTTTTTTTTTATCATTTCACATACGGTATGACTCCTTGGACGAGAGATCAGCTTGTCGCAAGGCATCTACCCACATACAGGACAACATGAACACAGAATAAATACATATAGCAAACATCCATGCCTTGTACGGAGTGCGAACCCACGATCCCGGCTTCCGAGCGAGCAAAGACAGTTCATGCTTCAGGCAGCTCGGCTACGGTGACCGGCTTCCTAAGCTACACAGCACAATTTTCTCACAATTGCCGTAGATGAAAATGTCCTAATAAGTTCCTTCTTATCCTTGTAATTAGGTAATTAATCAGTCAGTTTGGGAAGGGAGGTGATTGAATGCTGTTACAGCGATTCAATTTTCCGTTCGTTGCGACAGAGCAGAAGGTGGAGAGAGGGTAGCTTCGAAACGTTGGTAACGTTCTGCCAGACTGCACTGCGTCACATCCCAAAAGACAGTATGTTCGATGCTTAGCGTAGCTGTACTTGAGTCACTGTTACTCGTATTTAAAGTTACTGGAAAGAAGGGAATCCCCTGTTTACGAGAATACCGTAAATCTTATGCCATCATGAAGCAGAGTTGCTTGTATCTTGCTACTAAATACACGGCTTAAACTTCGAACCTGAAGATAGAAGCTGTGTATTCCTCCGAAACGTAGGCGAAATTTAATCTGTCTGTATTGTGTCACTTCCAAGAAGTCCTCTTCTTTATTCATTTTATTGGGTGCCTTTATGATAAATCGGATTTAATATCATATAAAAGATAAAAGGTAAAGCTGTCCCTGTGCTTAGGTATTTAAGCACTACGCCATGAAGGTGCATAAGGGAGTGGATGTACAGATCCAAAGTTTCTTGACCACGGCACTAGCTATAGGTGAGTGGTCAGCTTCACGCCCCTGCCGCTTTATTCCCGGGGAAAGAGCCCCCAGTACCCATTGTATAGGTTGGGTGGACCTCCGAGCCGGTCTGGATGACGGGAAGAAGAGAAAATTCTTGACCTAACCGGGACTCGAACTCCGACCCCTCGGTCGTCCAACACGTAACCAGTCACTATACAGACTGAGCTATCCCGGCTCTTTTTAATGTGATATAAAGTGGTTTAAATTATATTCAAGTTGAAATGCAAGCTGAAATATAGGAAGACAAGCTGAAAATATATAAAATCCTGTACTTTCTTGCATATAAACGGAATCAGTATAACATGAAAATATTTTATTTTGTATTTATATTTGAAATGATATAATAATGAAACGCAAGAATATGATTCTACATCCAGTTACGAAACGGCAAATTATACACTTTTCAAATTCACAGTTTCTTTCTGCTGTTAGTGGAATACAATGTGTCTCATCCATACTTGGAGACCCCACATCACTGAACAAAGTTCAGTAAATCCCGTGACTTTATCACTATTTTAAAAGCGGAGTGATCCCATAAACATGAAGCGACACAGGTTTCTGTAAACGCGGAGACAGATAAAAACATCCACTTGCCTTACCTTCCATTTGTTACTATTAGCATAAATCTGGGCGACGCCTTGCCATTGGCGCCAGAAGCGCGTCCTGTCGGGCGCCGTAACCGACCACCGACTAACCATGATAGAGACATCGTACTGGCCATCTTTATCCTACTTCCCTTATTTAAAAAAAAATGAAAGTAGGCTTATGAGATCACCTTGCTGTCTGTGTATCCCTCTCCCATCATCTTATGAATGACTGAGCCCCTTTTAACGTCGTACTTCATAAATCCATCCAATCAGTCTGTGTCTTTACATGTGTATCCCTATATCGTTGCTAGGTAACTGCTCGATAAAAACGTTACCGCGGCAACGAATACACTCAACAATTGAAAAATTAGACGCATCGTCTTCTATGCGGTGCGTGTTGTAACAAAGGAAAGTAGGCGATTAATTCTTCCCAGAAAATTTTCTGATATTGTCATCGCAACTACGTCAGCCCCCCAATAAATTTTAAATAATACGTAGCGATGTAGAGGTCGGACAGAACACAGAATTGAAACACCCTACTAGATGATCTTAAGTTCAGTAAGCTAAAAACATAAATTATCGTTTCTTTTTTAATTTTCCCCACTTCAGTGACTCAATAAATGTAATTACTGGACAATGTATCAGCCTGTCGGTTTTTCTTAGTGCACGTGATCCCTGTTTCAATTCAGTGTACATCAATCCCAATTTTCTGAAAATACACTTACTTACTTATGGAGCTTCTTAACTAACTTCATAGAGCTGAGCCCTTCTGGAGGAGCCGCCAATTCTGCTGCCACTCAAGAATTTCCCAGCATTTCATGGAACCCGAATGTTCATTACCGTGTTCACAAGAGCCCTCCACTGGTCCCTATCCAGAGACAGATCAATCCAATCCATATTATCCCATCCTATCTCTCTAGGATCCATTTTAATATTGTCCACCCACCTACGCCTTGGTCTTACCTGTGGTCTCTTTCCTTCTGGCTTTCCCACCAATATCCTATAGACATTTATATTCTCCAAAATTCGTGCTACATTCCCTGCCCACCTCACTCTTCTTGACTTCATCATTCTAATTATACTTGGAGAAGAGTACAAGTTGTGAAGCTCTTCATTATGCAGTTTTCTGAAAAGGCACACTAATGAAAACTTCATATCCAGGTGGAAGAAATTTTCACCGCAAGGCCGTCGGCTTTTCTCTGTCAGACGATTGAATGGCTCGAGTATGCTGAGGAGGACACAAAATTGTATTATTTTATATAAAAGAGTCTGTATAGAGGATTACGTAATAGGTTATATGACAAAAAATAATTGGGTCATAGGCTGCACATATTTTCTCATAGAAGTTTTTTTTCTCCAATGTAGGACGTACCAAGGAGGATGAGGTGGGCAGAGCATGTAGCATGAATGGGGTAGACGAGAAATGAGTATAGGATATTGGAGGGAAAGCCAGAAGGAAAGGAATCACTGGGAAGACCAAGACGTAGGTGTGTGGGCAATATTAAAATGTACCCTAGAAAGGTAGGTTGCGAGATTATGGATTGAATTGATCTAGCTCAGGATAGAGACCAGTGGAGGGCTCTTGTGAACACGGTAATGAACCTTCAGGTTCCATAAAATGCTGGGAAATTCTTGAGTAGCTGCAGAATTGGCGGCTCCTCCA
>NW_019729218.1:3513880-3546495 GCF_002891405.2 Cryptotermes secundus
GCGGTCACCCATCCAAGTACTAACCACGCCCAATGTTGCTTAACTTCGGTGATCGGACAAGAACCGGTGTATTCAACATGGTATGGCCGTTGACGAAGCAAGCGAACATACTCCCCTATATTTCTTGGACAGAAAGATAGTCAGACGTCCATAGTTTCATCTCGTTTCCTGATTTTAAGATTCTTATTACAGAATCATTATTCTATTTTACATTATTTTCTCACGAGTTGTTTAATATTAACGTTCATTTCCTGTACACATTAGGTCGTAAACAGCGAATGGTCTATAACAGGTGATAATAAGAATAATGTCACTTCCAATATTTGAATGTTTGGGAACAAATCAAGATCATTCACACTTTAAGGTCTATGGAAATACAATTTTGTATACGTGCCGTGAAGGTATGGTAAACATTTCCCCATCCAGGGGCTATACCATGTTCAAAACACCGATTCTTGTATAGTCACCTAAGTTAAGTAGTATTGCACGTGGATAGGAGTTGACTGGTGACTGCTTGGGAACTCCACGTGTAGGTGGTAGTTATCTTACTTTTTTCCGATCTAATTGTATCTCACTTCTGTCTTTGCAAGTTACAATATTAATATTCTGTTCACCATCATTACTAATGAGAACAATTACTCCGTAATAGAAATCTGTAAATCATAAAAACAAATTAAAGCTATGAATGTCTGAAGATCTTTATGGCAATGAAGTTGAGGAAAGGATACGAATGTGCTTAGTCAACGGCCATACCATGTTGAATACACCGGTTCTCGTCCGATCACCGAAGTTAAGCAACATTGGGCGTGGTTAGTACTTGGATGGGTGACCGCTTGGGAACACCGCGTGCTGTTGACGTTAATTTTTCGTTTTTTTTTTTTTCCGGTTACATCCTTCTCTTACTTGCTTCATGAAATTATCATCATCATCTGAATCATGAAATATTACCTGCTAACACTGTTCGAAAAGTAAAACACCCTATTTAGTAAGCCCAAATGACAGGAAGGGTTAAGCGACAGAGAGCAAGACATGGAGATTTTATAACTTAAGATTAATCTAAATATTATTATACCATCCATGCCAACATCCTCAAGCTGACTTCTTGCTCTTCTCGTTAATCTTCCTACAACGAATCTACCAGCATTACATTGTATCACTGGATAATACGAGTCTGCTAGCGCTATGGAACTACCATTATCATCAGAAAAGAGACACACAGACAGACAGAGAAATATTTAAGTGCAAATGTAGCCTTTCCATGCAACCCCGGAGCATTCCAGTGAACCGTACGTGTAATGCGGGAGCATGAAGGGCTGTAGTCGAGCGAGGGCGTCCCAGTCCCTTTTCTTACAGCTGGGGGGCGTCTTGTAAAGACAGAGCTGTCAAACATACGCAACGTAGCCTAAGGGCACAAGAGTGTGAACCCCCCAACCCTGTGGTTCAAGCGACGAGCGAGCCACCTCCTCCCTGAAAACTACCGGTCCCTCAACCACTCAAACACTTTTCCCAAGATTTTATAGAACCAGATTATTCACTACCGTCTTCACAAAAGCCCTCCACTGGTCCCCATCCTCAGCCAGATGAATCAGGTCCATACCACTTCAACATTTTTCCCTAAGATCCAATTTAATATTATCACCCAAGCTTCGTAAGCTCCTTTTCAAATTTTGAAATATTACGTAGTGGTTCAAAATTAGGGCAGAATACGAAATTATTTCTCTGCTTGAAGGAAGCGTAAAAGAGGTAAGAGGATGAGAGGACAGTCGATCGCATTCGGGTACAAGAGCGGTTGTCGAGCTCTGCTGAATAAAAAATAATCTTATTTCATTGGCATTTATAAGAATATCCATTCCCTTCATGCTTGGACATAGCTGTTTGTTTAAAAAAAAATTTATAGGGAAATTTACCATAACTTTCATAAAGGTCTTCAANAAATAAAGGTAAGTGGCTGAGAGGACAGTCGAATCGCATTCGGGTACAAGAGCGGTTGTCGAGCTAGGCATGGAGAGGAGCTCTCGGGAACCAACAGGTTCCGTCGTTAGGAAGTTAGGTGTGACCCTCCTGCAGCTGATTTTGTGTAGAAGAGATTAATTGTGCTTATCGTAATTCATTACATTTTTCTAATATATAAAATTTTTCATATTTATTAATTTTACCCCACCAAATTCTGAAGTTTCTCAGCAATTTATAATATAGAACCAGCATCAAATTTGTTCGAGTCGCATTTAGCAGTTTCGGGGAATATATTCAGGTTTCCTGGAGCCAGAAGTTTTTGTTTCTCTGCATTTGTTAAATATTCACCGTGCTAGAAAATATATTTTAAAATTTTAGATTTTAATCAAAAATGCTATGTACACACCGTTTGTACAATCAGCCACTTCTTGAAAAAAATGGGGGGAAAAGGCCTATTTCAGCTTCGTGTAATTTAGATGAGATTTCTCTTTGATTGACAGGATACAATGAAATTTTATCGATAGTTCTAATAATGACTCAGTATCCAAATCTGTATAAACTATTATTTTCGAACATGAGACTTAGAAACAAAAGGTTAAACATAAGTGACACCTCCAATATATTTTCATTTTATACACTCTACAAAGAAGGAACCGGCGTAGCTCAGTCAGTATGGCAATGGGTCATGGGCTGGATGGCCGAGTTGCGATTCCCGGCAGGTACATATTTTTTCTCTTCTTCTCAATAACGTTTACACTGGCCCTGAGACGCACCCTGAATACCCGGGGCTCTTTCTCCGGAATTAAAGCGATAGAGTCATGAAGCTTACCACACACACACATCCATCTAGTGCCGAGGTTAAAAATTTTGGAGTTATACATCTATTCCCACATACACCGTCATAGCTTTGTGCTTAGCTAATTAATTTACCTCTGCAAGAAATGCAAACAAAACAGCAAGACAAGGAATAATTCCACTTCTAAAGATTGTCATTTTCTCTACTCCATTCAACTATTATCAGCAGCTTAATCCTTTAAAGCCCAGTGGTCATTATATATACCACCTGCTTTAACATACTAAAACTCTTCAGTCTTCCTACAGAGTGTGTTTGTGTGTTTCGTATGGTTCTCACAATAAACAGCCATTATTTCCCTAAACAACATTAACCGATTGTGTGTTGTAGCGGGGACGTAATGCGTTTCCTGTGAGGTACGAACTGAAATCTTATATAAATTGGAAGAAGTTTGAAATGGCCAGTATCAGGTGTGCCTGTGCCTGTCCTTTGTAATTTTCACCAACTTAATGAGGGAAGTACGAAAGTAGAACACAGTAGCCATAGTAGTCCTTCTATGTTGTTGTTGCAGGTAGGGTCTATACAGGGGTGCTTAACTCTCCTGTCCCCTGTAATAAGCATTCGTCTTCATTTACACTAGAGCGCGAATCAAGCCTCAGTCTAATCAGACAGGCGACAGGATGATCAGTCCATCAATCCTTAACCATCCCCTACTTCGAGAGGAATTAGAACCCCCTATACAAATGTTTGCGCTTCTAAAGTTGCTGGGCACACACGGATGAAATCGAGTCTAGTCAAATCGAATCGAGTCGTATGATTTATGAGAAACGGTCAAGAGAAAATTCCTTTCTCCACTCGATTCGAATTGACTGGAAGTCGGTTGGTCAGTGTGCTCAGCCTTAGGCCAAACGGACATTAGAATTGGCGTGATATCTGATATCAGCACTGCGTGAATCTAGCAACAAATGTATTCGAGCCTCTCTGGAAGAACTGAATGGAGCTCGATTAAATTGGATTAATGGTTCGGCAGCAGCTCTATGAAGGAGTCAAATGGAGTAGATTTCCTTCCATATCCTGTTCACCTGAAGACGGATGTACAGAGTCCGTTTTCCACCGCGCAAATTGGCTCGGACCGGCAAGTCTTCTGACTTATAATTGAGAAGTGCCTGGATCGAACTTAATTGGACCACCAAGTTATTCCTATTTAAGTTTCCCTTGGTTCTCTTCAGGCTATTCATGCTAACGTGGGGTTACTACCTTAAATTTTCCCACGGTGGGGGCCAGGGTTCGAGAACAGTTCAGGTCATGTGGGATTCGTGGTGGACAAAGTGCCACTGGGGTAGGATTTCTCCGAGTACTTCGATTTCCCCGGCCAATTCTTATTACACCGACTCCTCCAGATTCATAATCTATCATCCAGGACTGGTGCAATAGGCCAGTTAGTGGCCGTCTCATCAAATGGACTCAAGTCTCACCCCACACCAAGAACTAAAGAGTTTCTACTTTAAATTAGGCCATGGGACATCTTTTTCATGTTCTTGTCAATATATTGTGTATTACCTTTGGAAAATTCGACGTCATACCATGTTACTGACAGCGTCGTTAAACGGTTAAATTTGAGTGGTACCACCTGCTGTCTCTCTCTCTCTATCTTTATTCCTGTTTCTCCCTCTGGAGCATTGGATATCTGTAAAACGCTTCGTTTCACTTCAGTTTAATCTTGCAGACAGACGGTAGGACCCCTTGGACGGGGTATCAGCCCGTCGCAAGACTGCTACCTACACACAGGGTAGCACAAACACAGAATCAACGCAGACAAACATTAATGCCTTGAGTCGGATTCGAACCCACGACCCCAGGTTTCGAGTGGTCTAGAAAGACTTTCTGGCCTTAGACCGCGCGGCCTCTGAAATCTGCACCATATGCCTAACATACTAAAATTCTGCATTCTGCTTACAAAATGCATTTCGCATTGTTCTCAAACAGCGTTTGTTTCCATAAACAACATTAATCTGTTGGGCTTTGCAGCGGAGACGCAGTGTATTTCCTGGGAGGTACGAACTCAATTTTTAGTGAATTTCCTGATGTAGAAGAAAGATTAAAAGTAGGCTCATGCGATCATCATGTTCTGGGTGTATCCCCCTTATTAAATTTTAATGCCTGAAACAATCTTTATGAACTTGGAGAGACTGAAGAAACCCAAAGAATTTTTCAGTCATAGTAACTTCCGGACAGAGAAATGAACTTGGAACTTCCAGGATAACAACACAAGACCGCCAAGTTCGATATCAAGCAGAGAGTTATAATAGCTCCCAGCAGAAGCCTTCTGCATTAGAAGACATGTTGACGGTTTTTCCCCCGCCTTGTAATGTGGAGGGTCACACATCCATACAGAATTGTTCACAGCATCTGTACTAGCAAAATATCTGGCAATTTAACCAAGCTCACACCTTGAGGTGCCTGTTATTGACAGCCTGTGTAATAGGCGTGTATGTGAATCGAGGGTGTTCACAGGAAATTGAACTTGGGGCACTTTCTCAAACCTCCCTTTCACTCGACATCCCTCTCACAACCACAAACACTAAATACAGACTTCGGGGGTTGCATTTGCTTTTGCAACCCCACTTCTGAGTAGTTACTGTTTGGACACTTTGCAGAATTGTTATCAGATCACAAATTTCTTGCTATCAAAACGAAATCTGTCTGTGACGAGAGGAAGACTGTAATAAACATGTAAATAAGTGCAGGTCCTTGTCGCTCGCTCGTGGTATTGGCACATCCGCAGATATGCACCTGACGCCCTTCCTGTCAAGGGTAGCAGAAGAAGTCCTCACGTTCGAACTTCTCTCCGAATTCAGTAACATACGTGTAGTAGGCCTTAAGATAAATGTAAATGGTTATTTTGCGACGGTACATCAAGTGACGAGATTATGTAGCGTCGAAAGGTGCGTGGTTACTTTGAATATTATAATCGTTTATTATGCATGCGAGAGAAAAATGTCGTGACCTATTTGTAAAGTATCATCTCTGTTTTATATAGAAAAACCGATAAAAATTGCGAAAATTGCATAAGATTTAAGCTTCTTTTGATCTTTCGAAACAAGCTTATTCTTTTTTATGGCGAGGAACTTCATAACTTGTACTCTTCGACAAGTATAATTAAAATGATCATTCGTGTTACATAAAATGCTGGGAAGTTCTTAAGTAGCTGCACAACTGGCAGCTTCTCAAGAAGTGCTCAGCTCCATGAGTAAACGAGTGATAAGTTTTAAGCTTTGTACGGCCATTATCATTCACAGTAAAATCTAATGAGTCTTGAGGTGATGTCTTTTTTTTGTGCTCAAAATTACTGGGGTTTCGGACTTTTTGATCTTCATCCGGTATTCTACAAACTAGAAAACACAACGTTTTGGAAACTGGTTCTCTAATTCTGGGTGTTATGCAGCATCGTCAGAACCCTTTAGAATCTACTTTTTTGTGGTTTTGAAGAACTGTGCTCGAACCAGCATCTTCCTGTGAATTATTGAGGGTTATTTTAAATTGTCGCAACTGGGTAATTTTATCTAATCTGGAAGAAGCTCCACAGGGAATGGTTTCCACTTTCTGCACAGTTTGTCATCAGCATGGCTTCTGGAAAACAAACTCGACTCTCGATAACTAATTCCGTCTGCCCGGTCTACCGAGCCCTACAAACACTCAGGTCTGTCTGTTCGCTTAATGTGTACACGGCTAATGTTTCATTACTTCCTTTGGGTCCTTGCTTTTTCTTTTAGAAGACTGAAGGGGGGAAAAATAAGCGTTTCCAGGAGATGAAAGTGAAGTCCCAGCGTATTTTTACACGTCGATGGACACGCGTGTTTGTAAAATATTCAACGTTAAAAATTCGAAGGAAATTCCCTGTGCTACTGCGGCTTAAGTCCGACTAGGAACAGAAGCCGTCTATGCTCGGTTTATGTACACTGTATTCTGAGAATCAGATAATAAATTAGAATAATTATGCTTACTTACTGATTTTCATTACTTATCCCTTGGGGGTTCGTTATCAAAGACAAATGCTTAGATGATTAATGTAATTCTATCTCTTTAGAATATTTGGTGCTTATATAATTGGCTGAAGAATCAGAAAGGAAAAGAGTTTATTTTTTAAAGGCTAGAGGAAGCTTGTTTCACGGATTTCAGTTAATTTTCACGTAAAAATTGTTATTATGAACTTACTTACTTAGTCAAGCATTAGGGACGCGCCACAGCTCAAGCGGTTAGTCGCTGGCTTCCCACCGCGGCGGCCCGGGTTCGATTCCGGGTCTGGTCAAGTGACATTTGTGGTGGACAAAGTGGCGCTGGTGCGGGTTGTCTCCGAGTGCTTCGGTTTCCCCTGCCAATCTTCATTCCACCAATTGCTCCACAATCACCCTCACCTATCATGTGGGTCTGGTACAATAGGCCAGAAGTGGCCGCAGTACAAGGGACTTAGTCCCACTCCACTAGCAATAAAAAAAAATAGTTAAGTATTATACCATGAAGAAATATGGGGAGTGGAGTTATAATTCCACCCTTCTTGGACTTGACACTAGCTAAACGCCGTTATTACTTTGTCCTTCTGTGGAAAGAGCCCCCGGCACCAATTGGATAGGAGGCCGAGTGACCCTGGATTCGGTCTGGACCTTATGGAGAAAAGAAAAATCTTACCCTGGCGGGAATCGAACACGGGTCGTCCACCCCTTAACGCGTCGCTATACCGACTTACATTCAACAAATTTTTATTTCACTGTCTCTACACCCCCCTCGTGCCCTGGCCTCTGTTTTCCAGTTTCATGATAATTTTACAGACGGTAGGACTCCTTGGACGAGTGATCAGCTTGTCGCAAGGCCTCTACCTAAACACAGGACAACACAAACACAGAATAAACGCATACACACACTAAACATCCATGCCTTGTGTGGGATTCGAACCCACGATCCCGGCTTCTGAGCGAGGGAAGACCGTGCATACTTTAGACCGCTCGGCTACCGCGACCGGCACATTCAACAAATACAAACCAAAATCATGACCCCTGTTCGCTTTTACTATATATTGTCGACTTAAAATTTGATCTAATTTCATTGGAAATGCCATGGATAGACACGAGGAATGACGGGCGATAATTCGTATATAGAAAGCATATAAAAAAGCTGTCCCTTTAACAGGCCGTGGAGGCCCATAGAGTTGTGAGACGTCGAAGTTCCGTCATTTTCTAGACAATCGGCTAACAGATGGCGGTGAGGTTGTGAGCCTTACCCGCCGGCCGCCCTATACACTCAGGAAGATTCCTGGTACTCATTTCTGTTAGAGGCTGAGTCGACCCCAGGACCAAATTGCGGCTGAAAGGATTAGGTAAATCTAAAAAATCCAGTGTCCTCATCGGGAGTCGAACTCGCGACCTCCCGCCTTGTAGCATAGTGCCCCAACCGACCATGCTACCGTGTGCCCCATAAAGAGGATATAACAAAGTTCAAATACCAGCATGATCAGAGATTACTTTCAAGAGGTAGACATTAATACGAGGTTAATATCAAAAGGAATATTAAAATAATTATAGTGTTAAGGGTTTGGAGTGGATTGGCAGTACCAGTTCTATAGAAGAAGCAATTCCTCTGACAACTGATCGATTATCTTCTCCAGGTTTTATGCTCCACGAAGTTAGTTGCAACTATTGCGAAATTGTCATGAAAATTCAAACGTGAATGTCAAATTCCGTGCAGCCGGCGTGTACACTTGCGATAACACTGTACGTGTGTGAGGGGTTGCACACATCGTTCGGGCCAAGCAATTACATTCCCTGCGGAGTTATTTCCAGTCCGGTAATGAATGCTGGAGATCTCTAGCGACGTAACAATGATCGTATCGTAAACCAGATAAAAACAGCGTAAATTCTGAAATTTAATGGCGCAGGGACATATCTAGGCGATGTTTCGTGTCGGATAAACACGGCCCCTCGTTTCACTCCGTGGTGATTGCAGACACGCTGAAAGCGTTATCAATTTTCACGAATCCTATATTTATAAATCAACCACTCTTCGGTCTATCTCATAAATTTGTCGATTCAACCCCCCAAAGCCAGTTTAAAATTTCAAGGGATAGGAGGAAACATGTCTAGAAGGTTCAATTTATTATCATTCAACACGTAAGTTAAGCCGAAGAGCCGGGATAGCGTAGTCGGTATTGCGACTGGCTACGGGCTGGACGTCCAGGGATCGGATTTCGACTACCGTTGGGGGTAAGAATTTTCACTTCTCCACGTCGTCCAGACCGGCTCTGGGGCCCACCCAGCCTCCTATCCAATGGGTACCGCGGGCTCACTCCCTGCTGGTAAAGCGGCCTGGGCGTGAAGCTGACCACTCACTTCCCACTAGTGCCGAATTCAAGAAAATGTGGATCTATACATCCACTCCCCCATACGCCTTCATGGCGTAGTGCTTAATTAGTTAAGCACAGGCACAACTTTACCTTTCTTTTTTCCTTGGCACTACAGTCTCAGTGGGCCTAGGCCTACCTCCATGAACTTCTCCGTTCACTTCGGTTTTTTTTTTCTAGAGCTTACACATACGGTAGGACTCCTTGGGCGGGTGATCAGCTCGTCGCAAGGTCTCTACCTGTACATAAACACAGAAAAACACACACACACAAACTAAACATCCATGCCCTGGGTGGGATTCGAACCCACGATCCTGGTTTCCAAGCGAGCGAAGACAGTACATGTCTTAGACCGCTCGGCTACCGTGACCGGCCAGGGACAACTTTACCTTATCTTTTTAGTGAAATAGTGTCCTCTTTCCGTCGCCTTCTATGACTCGCAGGGCTACGGTGGAGTTATTCTAACCCACCTCCACATCTGGTAATATATATCTAATATGGGACATAATGTAAGAAATATGTATCAGTTTCAGGCGTAATGAATTCAGAGAAATAGTCGATAGACATAAAACGGCGATTCTCTGTAGTTAATGGGCGGTTTGTGTTATTAATTTAGTGTTCTGGTGAGGTTTGCGTGCCCTGATCATCAGGAGAGGTTTGTCAGCGGGACGTCACTTCCTGGTAGCTTGACCCACGCTAAGCATTTCGAAGGCTAGAGACTAGAGGTAATATAATCACAGGACCTCAAGGTTCGAGGTTGTGCGTGAGGATAACAACGTAAATTTCTACAAAATTAGGTTCTGAGACATCTGACCATAAAACGGAAACGGGAGAGAAATAATAAAACTGGCATATATCATAAAGAGATCGACGTTCTTACAGAATCATAGAGCCAAAGATTAAGTAAGTAATTGAACATCTTGAAATATAAATTTTACAATCGATTCCTTTTTCGATTATTTACAGTTCACGAGGTATATTTTGTTCCTTATCACCCAGAATTTTTCAACTGATCTAGAACAATAAGTTTTAGGAAGAAATATAGCCTATTTTCCTTCGGTACGACATAGACCATACTGAAAGCGACGCCTCCGACAATTCTTCTTTGCCGCGGGAACGTTTTTACCAAGTTGTTATTTACGAACGACAGTGGGACATACAGAAAGGCCCACAGACTGTCATTTGATATGACACGGACCGCATATAGAGTGGCAAAAGTCTTGTATTGTGGCGCTTATTATTTGCCGCGGGAACGTGTTTTCTGAACCCTTGCTTAATAATGAAAGGAGAGCTACACGTACAGACACAGCCACACAGGCTGATGGGAGGGATTTATGAAGCATACTGCTGAGATGGGTTCAGGTGACGTGACATACATACCAAGTTTCATAAAGATTGGTTCAGCCATTCAAAAGTACTGAGGGGTGGGATTCAACAGATACACAGACAGCGAGTTGTAAGTTTACCTTAATTTTTCCAAAATAAGGAGCATAGGGTAATAATTAAGAAACCATTTACCATTCTCCAGTATCCATAATTAGAGTTTCCAAAATTATATATGTCTGGACACCACTTGAATGAATTATTTAATAAATGGATGAGGGGTGAGCCATAATAATTCGGGCCTTGCACTGCGACCTTCAATGACCTATTGTGCTTCCCCTTTTGATTAACCCTTTATTAATTCTACACTTCGAATGAAATGTAGGGCTTTGTTTATGGGGCGTCATAAAAGTCACTTGGTTCCAAAAATAACTGGCCCAGGTGACGAAATCCTAAATAAGCTATGGCCTCAATAACACAGGATATGTGGGTCTGATTAATATTTTCTTTGGCGCATTTCACAAGTGGGATTATCTGTCAATCCCAGTCCGAAAAGGTGTCCTTTTAGGTGACAGTGTCCTGTAAGTAGTACTGCCACCCATCTTAATTGGTCTCTGTTTAATTTTAACAGATCATTCGTTCGTCTGGCATAGTGTCACAGTATATATATATATATATATATTATTGCTAGTGGGATGGGACTAAGTCCCTTGTACTGCGGCCACATCTGGCCTATTGTACCAGCTCCAAATGATAGGTGAGGGTGATTGTGGAGCAATTGGTAGAATGAAGATTGGCAGGGGAAACCGAAGTACTCGGAGAAAACCTGCCCCAGCACTACTTTGTCCGGCACAAATCCCACTTGACCAGACCCGGGATCGAACCCGGTCCGCCCTGGTGGAAAGCCAGAGACTAACCGCTTGAGCTATGGCGCGGCCACGTCCTATTATAAGCCCTTTTGCCTACCTGATTCTAGTTACGGACTCCCAATGTTTTTTTTTTGTGATTTCTGTTCATCCAGTCTCTGGCCGTTTACTGGACACCCCTTTCTTATATATTTCGTGATACAGGATACTAACAATCTCAGCACAGACAATGTTAGAGAGGGGACAAGTTGAAGCCTGGCAAGTGTAACCAGACTTATCAGTTCCCAGACAAAACCAGTGCACTTTGTCAATGTGTAATGGAGTTTCAAATTGTGTTTTCTCTCACTCGATTTAACTCCACGTAAAACTTCTTCGAGGACGCGTTGTTGTCATCATCATCATCACCATCATCAACATTATTTATAAATATAAATACGTCATTGATTTCGTTAGGGTTGCTTTTGTATTGTGCAATCTGCAGACGGCATCTCGGTGAACACGTAGGACTTCTCTGTCATAAGGAAACCTACTCTAGACAGACGTAGAATAGCAGACAGGCGAAATAATGACTGATAACTTATATTCTTCATGAAACATGGATATCTCTATAGAAGCTGAGAGGCTCTGTTGATCAAGAAATTCCCAAAATATTATAGAAACCGAAATTACATAGCCTTTCTCAGAAAAATTAACCCTGTTCTGAGTCTTTTGAATCTAGTCCATGTAAAAATTTCCTGTTTATATCTTTACTATAAGTTTAGTGACCGGATATCTCAGTCGGTATAGAGACTGTCTGTGGGATGGACTGTCTAGGTTCGATTCTGTGTAGAGGTAAAGATTTGTCTCTTCTCCACTGAGTCCAGACCGGCTCTGGGTCACACTCAGCCCTCTATCAAATGAATAAAGCGAATTCATTCCAGGGGGTAAAGCGTCAGGAAGATAAAGCTCACCACTGACCTCCAGCTAGTGCCAATGTCGAGAATGATGGAGCTACACTTGCACTCCTCCATACGTCTTCATGGCACAGTGCTTCATTACATAATTAAGTTACCCCTGTCAGGCCAGGGAGGCCCATAGGGTTGTGAGACGTTGAGGATCTCATATTATCTAGATAATCGGCTCACAGATGACGGTAAGGTTGTCAGCCTTAGGCTCCGGCCACCCTTTACCCCTAGGAAGATTTCTGATACTCATTTCTGTTAGAGGCTGAGTCGATCTCAGGACTCTAGTGCGGCTGGAATGATTAGTTCAATTGAAAAAAAGAATCAACCTCATCAGGACTCGAATCCGCGACCTTCCAGCTTGTAGCATAGCGCCTCAACCAACTACGCTCCCGCAGAGCAGAAGAGCAGATGTTGCGATCTCATCAGTGCCGGAAATGTGGAGACGATAACAAAGTCCCCAGTATCCTTGGGGACATCATTACTGCAAAAACATATTTTACTTTGCTTCATTCAGCGGTCGTATGCTGCTGCAACTAAATATGCCTCCAGGGGCGAAACAGAGACTCCATTCATTTCGAACATTCAGATCAGTGAGCTGCTCTCTTCTGTGCTTAAAGCTGAGGCCTCCAATTTAGAGGAAATATTATTATTATCATTGTTATTATTATTATTATTATTATTATTATTATGTGAACCTACAGCCCTTTGTTGGGCCTTGATCGCCTTTTCAGTTTCTTGATCCTATACACAGATGGTAGGACTCCTTGGATAGGGGATCAGCCCGTCGAAAGGCCGCTACCTACACACAGGACAACACAAACACAGAATAAACGCACACACGATCCCAGGTTTCGAGAGATCGAAGACAGTTCATGCCTTAGACCGCGCTGCCACAGTGATCGATATTATGAGACAACAGTAACTGACAATTCACGTATAAACCATAATGCACAATAATAATTTAACGTCGCGGTGCAAGGACCAATCTAAATAGGCCTACGCATATAAAGACCTATACGTGTGTTTGCTCTCGTTTTAAGAAGAACAAACTAATATTTATCGGAGGGAAAATATATACTGGTGTGAAGAGAGATTGTTGGGGAATGCGATGCATACAATTCATGACCACATTTTCCGTAAGTTTCACGGTGCTAGAGAAAATAAAACAGATGTTAGTAAAGGCGAATGAAGCGTTAAGCTGTGTACATATTTTACGATTTATATTAGTATAGGTAAAATTATCCTTGTACTTAATTATGTGGGGGCACGCGGTAGCGTAGTTGGTTGAGGCACTATACTACAATCCAGAAGGTCGCGGGTTCGAGTCCGGATGAGGTGGATTTTTTCAACTGATCTAATCCTTCCAGGCACATTATGGCACTGGGGTTGACTCAGCCTTTAACAGAAATGAGTACCAGGAAACTTCCTGGGGGTAAAGGTTGGCCGGCTCGTAAAGTTTACCTTACCGTTATCTCCGAACCGGATTGTCTAGAAAATGTGGGAGCTTCGACGTCTCACTACCATATGGGCCTCCACGGTCTGTTACAGGAATAGCTTTAATATTTATATTTCATGGCAGTGAATACAAAATTGTTCCAAAGTGGAGGTGGGTTAGAATACCTCCACCGTATCCCTGCGAGGCGTAGAAGGACAGGAAAAGGGAACCTGGTGCCTGGGAGTATAACTAGGTCACCCTGTCACTGGGAGACATAAATACACAGACCTGATCCTTCAGGTTGGGGGTTGAACGCAAAACTGAAGAACTTGCACTGTAAAACAGTTACTTTTGCAAAATACAAAGTGAAAAAGGTTTTTCTATTTCGCAACAAACCTTTCGAAATAATCATTGAAAGAGGCAGACAATTAGCAGAATCTTCTAAGGAACGCTATGGCTCAAAAAGGGCTGTTTTGCCAACGATAATGATGATGAATATAGAATCAAGGGCAGTACAGCGGCAGGATATTTTCTGTTCTTCATCGCATCAAGGCAGGTTCTATGGACCATCGAGCCTTTTGTGTTGTGACAGATACGGAACCCTTAAAGTGAAACACAGTACAAAGACCAGCTGGTTAATGACATGTAGGAAACTACTAACAGTTACGAGAACCACACGAGTCACACAAACATTTTGTGCGGGCAAAATGCAGGACAGAGTAACTACTATTGTTTATGGGGTTAATAGGGATTATGAGCACTACTATATTATTAAATATATTGTCACGTCATACTGATCAGTCATGGGGTTTGGATTGCTAATATGAGTTATTGAAAACGTTTATAACTCGTAGTTACACATCATTAAAATAATATCATTAATCTACACACTTTACAGATCAATGCTGCAAACTTTAAGAGTTCTGTAGATTTACTAGTCGTTGCTAAGTAGCGGCTCACAACAGTTATATACCTTTCAGTCGGTCGGTTAATTTGCTGATGGTCCTCGCCAGTACATGTTGAGTGAACATTGTGACGGATATTATGAATCATAAAATATTTCCAAGACTCCTTATTTAATAAACCAAATTTTACCACCCCCTAATTTCAGTTCCTTAATTCCATTTTCTTTAGTCTCCTCTTTCTGAATAGCTACGTACTTCACCTATTTTCTACGCGCAACAAAATTCCAGTTGAATCCCTTTGAATCCTACTCCTTTAGCCTGTAGGAAATACCTCACTTTCTTACGCGCTGACATTGCAAATTTTCCGTTGAATCTATCTCTGCTATTGTCGAATATCTTCTCAAAGGAGCGAATGTAGAAGGGCTGTAGTTCGTACGAATACAGATTCTCGTACTGCGTCAAACTAGTGAAGGTTAGAAAATAAATAGTTCTGTTGAAAACTATTTTCTTGTAACACGTGTCTGATAGAATGTTACAAACATTTCGAAGGAAAAAGCTTCATCAATCTTCAGGGCTCCTCCACACTGAGAATGGATGTAGCAGGTTATAAAAGAAACGGAATGTATATAAGATTTTAGGTTCTCACAGCAGTGACTATAATGATGTGACACCGTGAAGTCTGGTGGAATATTAATGGATGTTTAGAAATAGTGTGCCCCATCCATCTTCATGATCGAAGAGTCACCTACGGAAACCAGAGTTGTGACAAAGTTTTCAGTTGAAATTGCGAAGGAAATTTTACTGGTATTGTGATAAGTCATTTACTTGCCTTCTGAGAGTGTAGATGTGTAGAGTGTAGATGGCAGGTCCTTTCCAGAGATATTTGACAGAAGTAGGTTGAATATATATTTTTTTAAATCGCTTAGTGGGGGTTGGAGTTCAACTGGGTCCACTCGGCACGGCGGCCACTGATTGGCCTATTATAGCTTTCCCCGGGTGATTATGACGATGGAGAATTTGGCGAAATGAAGATTGGCAGGGAAACCGAAGTACTCGGATAAAAACCCGCCCCAGCGCTACCTTGTCCACCACAAATCGCAGTTGACCAGACCCGGGATCGAACCCGGGCCGTAATTAACTGAGTAACTAACTAAGTAACTCTGTGGTAGCAGGACAAAGGGCTCAACACCCATAATGTCACCTCCCCCTCTATTTAGTACGATGCTGCCACAGCGCCACTTTGTCCACCACAAATCCCACTTGACTAGACCCAGGATCGAACCCGGGCCGCCGCGTTGGAAAGCCAGCGACTAACAGCTTGAGCTATGGCGCGGCCAACTAGGACACACTAACTGGACCTAATTCTGTCCAGTCGAATGGAGCCGGAATTTTTGTGACGCTGCAGAGGAAGACGTGTTTGTTTTGCGCAGAATTCCTATACACCCCCTCCCCTCTACCTGCGTGACTCCAGTCCAGACAAGTTGAGGGTGTGTCTCTTCAGCGTCTTCATGAGTCTGACTCTATTCGACTTGACTCCTTTGGTAGCTGCACACTCTACTACCTTAGACTGTAGACTTCATAACTCGCTCTTTCCGTCAAATATAATTAGAGTAAACAAGTCAAGGAGTATGAGATGGGTAGGACATGTAGCACGCATAGAGGTAAGAGGAATGCATATAGGATTTTGGTGGGAAAGCCGAAGGAAAGGGACCACCATGAGGACGTAGACGTGGGTGGGAAGCAATGTTTGAATGGATCTTAGAGAAGTAGAATGGTTGGTAAGGGTTGGATTGATCTGGCTCAGGATAGAAACCAGTGGATGGCTCTTGTGTATGACATGATAGAATAGGAAACGTTCCTCTCTTACACCTGATGACGGAAACAGATTGAGTTCCCGAAAGGTTTTGCTACGACAATATTTACGGTGATAGTCACAGTTATGTCTACGCTCCAGGGTCAGAAACCTTTACCCTTCCAATGGGTGTATAGGTTCTGTTATATGACGTTTGGAACCGGCTAGGTCGGTCAGGTTTCCTTCACTGGCTTATCACGTGACCAGTTCTTGAATTGCATTTGAAGGAATGCTTTAAAAGTTATGTAACATGCATTATATTTCCTGTAGTGCTATTTTAGCCGAAATTGAATTATTTTTGCCCCTGGATGCGCTGTTCAAGAAGCTCGGATTAGAAAGGAGGGAGGAAAGAGACGGGAGAAGGGGGATTTTATCGAGTGGCATAAAAAGAAGCAGAGAATACATGCCGTACAGAGACTGCCTACCATATAAATCCACCATAAATCCTTAATGATAAGTTTTAGTGCACTAGAGAAACATTGGGTTTATGCAGTAGCTTGCGTTCTGGGGGAAGGAAACGCTTTGGAAATTCATCCTTATAATAGCCGTTTCCTATTCTTGACCTTCAGTCTGCTTTTGTTCGATTGAAAACGATGAGATTGGGAGGTGGAGGATAATGATGAAGAATGGCAAACATCTTCAGATCGATGAATTATATGCCTTTATCCTTCTTCATGAGATATCTCGGCTGGATATTATTGCTTATCTCGTTTCCTCTCCAGCTTTATCGATAATGACGTAAGAAATATAAAGTAACTAAAGATTTTCTTCGTCGGATTTCAGATATCTTGCATGCTGTCACATGTATGAGCGACTATAGACGAGGGGTTGCATCGGTAATTGGATTTATTGAACACTTACCGGTCAGTAACTACAAGTAACACACAACGCTATCTCTAATTCACACCCTCTGCAGTTCGCTACAGCACCTACTAAATCTTCTATTTGCTGTGTCTTCACCAGTTGTTGCTTGGTAACGGCTTCCAACGGCGGACCTTCCCCTTACTCTAGGTTCCCCAAATATCCCCGTCCCTCGGCTACTACCTTCTCACAGCAACAGAACACAACTACTGAATTACAGTTCTCTAACTCACCTACCTACTTTTCACTTCCCTGCACTACACTACACTACACTCTTAACTCTCATTAATTTTCCTGGTTACAACATCTCAGCACAGACTGCACAGAAAATACAATTCTTCTGTGGCTGTTCATTGTTGTTTAGTGGACCGCGCAGAAAATACCGTTCCTTATTGATCTCAATTGTTGTTTGTTATGAATCTGTTGCTTAGCAGAGGGCGTTGTTTATAGAATCACTACTTAGCAACGGGTCTACATGATACAATACTTAACAAATAATTACAGCTCAGTAATTCCGTCAATGGGGCTTACTCAATAATTTAGGCCGTCAGCAGATCAATAACTCCATCGTTCAGCCAGTCAACCGGTAAACTACAGAATAAATTAGTCAGCAGACCAGTGAATCACTGAATCGTTTAGTCAATCAGCTAACCGGTAAAGCACTGAATCGTTCTGTCAGCTGGAAAATCAGTCAGTTAGCCAGCCTGTTGTTCGCGGAGATAAGAAAAATCGCCGTGGTCTGTAGTCCGCAAGCGAACTATACCGACCGAGCGACCGCCGCCTGTCGGCGAAGTTAGTGTCAACTTTTGCGGTTAGAGGTTGTGTGGTCAGCGCAGCGGACCCCCACAGCCTTCAGTCTCGGTTTTCTAGACCGCAGCCGCTGTTTCCTTGAAATAGCTCCTCATTTATCCTCACGAGGCTCAGTGGACCCCGTTCCAGTCCCACTACTTCTCAGAGAATCTGGTAATGCCGGGAATCGAACCCGGTACCTCTGGATCTGTAGCCAGGAACTCCAACCACTAGACCACAGAGGCGTTCGCTGAAATATTCATACGGTAACTCCCCTTTCGAATCAATCGTGTGATAAGGACTATTCTATATCAATCCCTAAGCTTCCCGACAAAATATTTTCATTTTGCAAAAATATTTTGTCCGGAGCATAATTTTATGGTTCCTGACTGCACAAGATAACTTACCATTACTTTTTATAGAGGGGTCTACGTATATACATTTTATTAATTTATAAATTACGGTTCTATGATCTACGAATTCGAAGTACTAGAGAGAAATATAAAATTAAATAGAATTCATAGCCCTCAGGTGTTTCTCGTTTCAACCGGCCACAAAACTCCATTTGGTGTACTACATGTTACTGCCTTGGAAGTAAACACAAGAATAATTACGATGGAAACTTAACGAGTTTATAAATGTTAATGAAATTTTATCGTTTCTTTCTTTTAATAGCGTCATTTATTATTAGTAACAATAGTTTTAAAACGCTCTATACACTCTCTTTTGATGAGGTCATAAAACGTAGGTCAGAGGATGACGTAATAGGGAAATACAGATGATAATACAATAGCAATAATCACTGTTATAATTTAATCACAAGTGAACGGTTCCTGCGAGGGCAGCTGTTTCCCCAAGCCATTCATGACATGTGTATAACTTGGTTAAAATTGTTTAATGTTGAGCTCTGAAGTTGTACGGCCTTTGAATATGAATGTAGCCTCATCTCTGATATAAACATTAAGGTAAAGTTGTCTCTGCGACTGCGCATCATAAAATGAAAACGTTAAGGGGTAAGGAGGTTTCTCTGATGGTTTGTGATAATGGCTGATTAAATTTAACGGCCTTACTCTGCGACCAGTCAGGTGACGGATCAGAGATGAAGCCCCAGAATTAAAGAAGGAGGATATTTGAGCCGGCAGTGCGGACCAAGCCAAACATCTGAACCCCCCCCCTCAAAGATTTTTGTAGAAATTCAAATCAAATATTAAAAAAGGAGGAAATATAGCTTACTAAAAGTTGACACATAAATTTTAAAATATTTAAACAAATATGTTTATTTATTTCGAACAATATATTTCCGTCTACTTTGCAACTAATTATTGTCCCATTTCCTTCTCACAAGATGTTTCGGCCGTACACGGCCATCATCAGGTCTCTCTAATTCATTAAAACTAGTGCACTATATGGTATTTCCAACTTCTAATATCACATGTGAATGCGATATCTTTTGACTTGAAATAAATGGACTTCAATTAAAATCAATAAAATATAGTTAAAATTTATTTAAAATTTCAGTATGTTGCTTGGGGTCGTCTCTCATTCACCAAAACGACATGGTCTGAAATCTCCTTTCGTCTTCAGTCACTCTATAATTCTCTGTCCTAATCTGTACTCAACTAAACTTCACAATTCACTAAGGACATGCTTCATTCTCAGCCTTGTACTCTCAGCTCGTACACTGCGCTCTCTGCACTGCTTGCACTGCACACACACACACACACACTAATCTGAGTCAGAGTCAGTTTACGACAGGCGGTTCACCGCCAATCAGTTCGTTTTGGCGACAAGCCCCTTGAGACTCGCGAAAGTAATTTTATTTTCCAACTGAACACTTGCTGTTATAGTCCTTACGTAACATCCTCTCTGACGAGAGGATGGGTATGTCGTTCACTATTCCTGCTAGTCCTCGCCAGCGCAGTCATTCTGAGGTCCAAGTTCCGCTGTACTTATGACCACATTTTACTTTCTTAGATTTGAGACCCACGAACCTGGAGGCCCAGGTCCCTGTATTTATATCCCCCAGGAACAGGGTGTGCCGGTTATACCCCCAGACACTGGGTTCCCTTTTCGTCCCCTCATACGACTCACAGGGCTACGGTGGAAGTATTCGAATCCACTCCACACGCCAAAAGCACTAATCTGTATATAACTGATTATTACTACAACAGGTCCTCGTTATATAGGCTCCACACGGACCACACAGAAATACAAGTCACGTGACTGCTATCTCGCCAGTCCATTGGCGCGCTGACTACTGCCTAGCGACGAGCTATAACATTCGTCCTATTGTTGCGTGTGCGTATGGCGGGCTGTTTATCGAGCCGTTGCCTGGAAAAGGGTTACATAACCCCGTTGTTCTATTGTTGCGTGCATTCGCTGCCCCGAGACATTCCTCTATTGTTATAGAAATGATATATTAAAGCAACAGGATGTTTAAATACAAAATATGTTTATATTATAATTATTTTATGGCAAACTGTAAAAATATACTTCCAGTCACACATGTTATTGAATGATTGGTCGAGACTGAATTTTAACGCCATCTCCCACGAAAGCACGAACTAATAGTCAATCGTAAGCCTTCCCCTTTACTACAGTTCACATATTCATATCAAAATGCGATCAGTACTTACAAAACAGACACAATACATTGAAACAAAAGACTGTTCGCTCGTTCGTTACCTACTACATAACTTGCCTTCATGCCACATGTTAATGCTCTTACTTTGGTTGTGATGGTATTTTTTTTTTATTGCTAGTGGCGTGGGACTGAGTCCCATGTACTGCGGTCTCTTCTGGTCTATTGTATCAGCCCCAGATGATAGGTGAGGGTGATTGTGGAGCAATTGGTCGAATGAAGATTGGCAGGGGAAACCGAAGTACTCAGAGAAAACCTGCCTTAGCGCCACTTTGTCCACCACAAATCCCACTTGACCAGACCCGTGATCGAACCTGGGCCTCCGCGATGGTAAGCCAGTGACTAACCGCTTGAGCTATGGCGCTGCCTGGTTGTGATGGTAACCTGAAAATGCTTAAATTGACTGTTCCATTATCTCCTTACGCAAGTTAGAAGTACTGTCTTGAGAGCGTGCTTGAATATTGTTGTTTCTACTTCAGGAGAACGAAAAAAATTGCTTGCAGTTACAAGAAGTAGTTTTTGGGGCACCCTGTGTGGAGTGTAACCGTTGCGATGTAGTGCGGATAATTTCGCAGACAGCAGCAGGAGGAGCATCGATTGTTCACTCATTCATTGCCACGTCTCGTCTCCTCCTCTTCTACGTACGTCACCCACCAATTATCAGCCCCTCCCACTTCCCCTTCCATCATGATGGCGGTGTACGCATCTGTTACTGCATCTCTCGTAATGCACTGTCGGTAACTCCCAGCAAACGGATGTTCTGAGTGGAATGCGGACCGAAGCTGATGTTGGGATCCTCGAGATATCCGCCTATATCGAATCGGTGTAAATAGAAGACGAATTATAATGTATTTCAATGGGATGCGTTCCAGGTATGCAAAAATTTGAGAATCCCTTTCATAATATTGTGACATGTATACACATTTCTAGGCACGCAACGATAGAGAATTGCAAGAAGTGTTTTCTATGAGGCCCGCGCCATGCCCATTGCTAGCAACCGCTCGCTAAATATCCCGCCGCAACGAATACAACAACAGAGGAGCGGTGTTTTCCTATGTGGTTTGTAGATGTCCATTGCGAGGCAACGGATATGTTTTGTATGGGTGCGCCTCGAGAATATATGAGTAGTCTATTCGTAAATCAGAAGTCAAGTGACTAAACAGCCGTTGTAGCGTAACATACGTAAGATAAGCATGATCTGCTTTGCAAATCTGTACTGACAGAGGCCTTGTGTGTAGTGCAAAAGGAAGAATTTTCAGCAACACGCTATATGTGCGAAATGCACACGTGGCAAAGGCCAAGCGTATTCATAAGAGGCAAACCCACCTTCTCGTCAGAGAGGATGTTACATAAGGACTATTACCGCAAGAGTTCAGTTGAAAAAAATCTCTGGTCTTGAGTCTCGAGGGACCTCACGCTAAGACGAACTGAATGGCCGTATAACGCCTGACACCTGATGATGACCAGTTACGGTCGAAACACGTAATGCAATGTACAGAAACTTCTAAATAAGCGTTAAAAAGACGCACTATGTGATGTAAGAAATATTTAAATACACTTTATAAGGACTCGTTGAACTTAACATGGTGAATCAGTGACATTTGAAGATTAATAAGAAGTAAGCAAAAAGTTTTTTTTTAATGCTAGTGGAGTGGGACAAAGTCCCTTGTACTGCGGCCACTTCCGGCCTATTGTACCAGCCCCAGATGATAGGTGAGGGTGATTGTGGAGTAACTGGTGGAACGAAGATTGGCAGGGGAAACCGAAGTACTCGGAGGAAACCTGCCCCAGCGTCACTTTGTCCAAAACAAATCCCACTTGAACAGACCCAGAATCGAACCCGGGCTGCAGCGTGAATGTCGCAAAAGACTCCTAAATTTTAAAACCCACTGGTCGATGGCAACGCCTCGTTTGTCAGCCAGGAACTAATGGTCCGCTGGTCAGATGCTTCTGTGCCGCAGCTTGACGGATGTACATGGGTCCCGCTTATGGCCCCTCAGTGAAGCAAGCGGCTAAGTGACGGTGCTGTAGTGGACGCTAGTCTGACTGTGGGACCCTTCC
This sequence comes from Cryptotermes secundus, assembly GCF_002891405.2. NCBI lineage: Eukaryota > Metazoa > Arthropoda > Insecta > Blattodea > Kalotermitidae > Cryptotermes > Cryptotermes secundus. The sequence continues at coordinate 3,536,695 of NW_019729218.1, forward strand.
AATCGAGGAAGATTAGCCAACTGACAGAACACAGCTTAGAGCTCCACGTGTATTTCTTCTCTTCTGCTACCGTAGAGGGAACTAATAGTATGAGGAATTCCGTCTTCTGGGATGTGGCGTCGTGTAGATCTTGTGTGATCCGACGTTTCGGAGGAAAGTATCGCCTTCATCTTCAGTGTCGAAAAATCCTCGAGCGAGGAACCAGCTTGAGCAGGTGGCTGCAGACTGCAGATACCATTACATTAACCTGTTCGATGACACCATGTAGGCAAGTAACCACCTACCAGACTACATGGTGTCATTACCCAGAAAACTCAATAATTTTCTTCAGAGTAAAGGCTTAAGTTTTCAAAGCACAAACGTAAAGTTGTCCCTGTGCTTAACTAATTAAGCACCTCGCCATGAAGGTGTATGGGGAGTGGATATATAGATGCATGTATTCTTGACCTCAACACTAGATGGGAGTGAGCGGTCAGCTTCACGTCCCAGCCGCTTTACACCTGGAAAAACAACCCCCGTTACCCATTGGGTGGGCCCCAGAACGATTTGCAGAGAAGAAAAATCTTGTCCATAAACTGTCTCGAACGCCGGACCCTTTACCGTCCAGCCCGCACCCAGTCGCTATACCGACTGAGCTATCCCGTCTCTCCTGTTTTCAAAACATATTCCTGTTATAGTCTTGACGTCCCCGTAATTAATAGCTACTCATTATGCTCTCTGACACTCCTGCGTAACTACTTGATGTTCTGTCTACGCAACATAAAAGGACGGTTTAATTACGACGCTAAATCCTGGTATCAGACAGGAAGCTGTATGTCTTGGTCACTGTTGCTCATGCGCAGTATTTGTCACACACACGTCTCCTTTCTCTGTTTACATGCTCTTGTCTTGCGCAATCATACGCAGCATCAATAACATCAGTCAAGCGAAACCTCTGTGAATAGATGACGAGGAAGCAAGGGTAGCCAACTGTTTCTGTTACGTTTAGTCTTTGCATCCTTTTTCGTCGGTTGTTTTAAGACGCCGTGGGAACCTAAGTTATATAGAGAAGATGCCCGCGGCATGGCTCAAGCGGTTAGTCGCTGGCTTCCTACCGCGGCTGCCCGGGTTCGATTCCGGGTCTGGTCAAGTGGGATTTGTGGTGTACAAAGTGGCGCTGGGGCGTCTTTTCTCCGAATACTTCGGTTTCCCCTATCAATCTTCATTCCACCAAATTCTCCATCATCATAATCCCTCGGGACAGGCTACAATAGGCCAATCAGTGGCCGCCGTGCCGAGTGGAACAAGTTGGACTCCACCCTCCACTAAGAGAATTAAAAAAAAAGGATGGTGGCCGGCGCGTAAGGCTGACAACCTCACCGCCATCTGTGAGCCGATTTTCTACAAAATATGGGAGCATCGACTCCTCACAGCCCTATGGGCCTCCACGGCCTGTTACAAGAAAAATTATTATTATTATGCAAACAGAATATCTTTGGTGATGTATCAGTGCCCAGATATATGATTTCTCTTCTTCATCCTGCCATAGAAATAGAAATTAATGCAGGGACTCATGCGTGACGCCTTTCTTCTGTAGCGTTGAATGCTGTTGTGACAGATGGATGATGAAGTGGAAAGGAATTGGAAGGAAGTAACAGTAACATATTTGCTGGAGGAACTGAAGAAAACCTTTAAGTATCTCAGTGAGGATAGCCAGTATCCTGGTTGAAATTCGTATTAATATCTTAATTTAGTTACTTTTAATGAGCACTAAGTTAAATTGTCTAGAACAAAAATTTTGATTCTTAATGACTGAAAATTATATTAAATTTAACTGATTTATGTATATTTGAATGATAATTAAAGGTAGCGAAACAAAATACTCTAAAAAAATTTCGATTTACGCAACCAATCTTGGTGACGTAACAATAACCTAAGTTTTGTCTGTGTGTGTGTGTGTGTGTGTGTGTGAAGGGGGATAAGACACGAAAAATATTGAAAATTTGTGGCATATACCTATTATGTTGAGTGTGGCTCATGAGTCTGGACATCCCTGAGGGCCATTATGACACACAAACAGCTATGTCGAATTAAGTAAATATAGACGAAAAAAAGGTCTGTGTTTAACGTCGGATATATCTACGCTTTAAAAATATTGGCAAATGTCAAAGTTATGTGCCTTCAATCAATCACATTCAATATCCATTTCTCCACACATACGTAGCTGGGTTGCCTTCAGGCAGCTCTGGGATCATCACAAATTTAGTCGCGTTTGTTTTATGGCTGCTGACGTCGCCAGAAAAAAAATGAGAACATTTTGAAGCTCTATATTGATGACAATGTAGGAACACGATACTTATCTCATGATATCTCACTGAGAACCGCGGAGGATGATGTTGCGGTATAGGCTGAAATTGACCACTTACAAGGTTAAGGTAGGCCGCACACCGGCATGCGTCAAGACATGTAATAGTCAAGACACGGTGTCTGCTACATGACGCAAAGAAAGGAGCACAGTTGAAACGAATGATGTTATGAAAACCGCCGCACACCGGTCTGAGTCATGATGCTGACATCAGCTTCATGCTGACGAATCACGAAAGAAGTCTGAGTTTTTGTCTCATATCTTGATGCTTATTTTGACGCAGTTGGTGTGCGGCCGCCCTAAGAATGGCTTTTCTGGGGATAAAATTGTAGATTTGTATTCGGGAAGTGTTCAGTTCGAATCTCAATAGCATACCAGTAATTATAACTGAAGAGTTTCATGGTTCGTAGTATTTGTTTAATCATTTCGAAAAACTTAAGACTCACGGAAATAGATTGTTGGTCAAACAATACTGTGACGTGTATATCTATTGCTAGGCAACGACTCGATAAACACATTCCCACAGTAGCCAACGCGAGCGATAATAGGAAGTCTATAGCTAGGCAGCGGCGCAGTAAACACTCCACTTCAACAATACAGGTTTTGTTGAGCTGATGTAATTGACTGTAATTATAAATAAGTGACAGTAAATCCAGTCATCTAATCCAGAACCCATTGTTTTTAGTCACGCCAAACAATGAATACGTGATAATATATAGACTTCAATTGCTTGCAACCTACAGATATCTAAAGAATGTTGCAGAGAAACGCGCCATGGAGACTACACGCGGAGGTAGTGGGTAGCGATTGTGTGAGTCGACCCGTGGTTGCCTCTCTCCATCTGCCTGTTCTGTGAGTCGACCCGTGGTTGCCTCTCTCCATCTGCCTTTNCGGCTAAGCCTAGGAGGAGTAATTATGTTTATTGAGCCTATTAGATCCTATCCACGCTAAATACAGTTCAATCCTGCCACTAATTTCTGAACTTCGTTTAAGTCCTGATTAAACGTAATTGAGTTGATAATTTGGAAGCTTTTGCTAGAAGCTACTGCAGTATGACCAAGAAACTCCATCATCCTTTACACAGAATCCTGCGAGCAACTAGCAATTCAAATGCATCCATACAAGAGTTCAAAGTGATTGTTCAACCGGAATTGCACTAAGACTTTGAGATTTGCGTACTAACTTTGGTCCGGAAGTTCACTTATTTCTGAATTTAATTTAAAATTTGGAATATATAGTATGCGTAGGGTAGACAAGCAGAAAGTTTTAGCTAGAAGACCTCAAGGAGGTATACATGAAAAATCTAGGGGTAGCTGAGAATATAATATTAATATAGATATTATGGGCCAGTCACGGTAGCCGAGCGGTCTAAGGTATTTACTGTCTTTGATCACTCAGAAGCCGGGATCGTGGGTTCGAATCCCACACAATGCATGGATGTTTGTTCTGTGTCCCGTGTATAGACAGAGGCCTTGCGACGAGCTGATCAACTGTCTTAGGGGTTCTACTTTCTGTAAAAAATTATTATGAGACCGATAAATTAGCCCTGTGCTCCAAAGTTGTAGCAAGAGGAGAGAAAATAGATACTATGGAAGCAAGGTATAGGATTGTGGGGCTGGATTAAAGTGACCCCTATAAGGAGTTCTATAGCGGAATTTTGTAAACAAATTTATCAGATTAAAATTACAGTTTTCTTGAATTGATGCTGTGTAAATTGATATTTAATTAAACTATTTTTTCGGAAGAAATTTGCTACTTCTGAAGACGGAATCAGCAGGTCCTCCGACAAGAACAAGCTACACGTCGTCACATTCCACAAGATCAGAGGATTGTCACGTGAAGGAGGGGGGCTGCTCGTGTTTTATAGTCAGTATAGAACAATCATACAGACACAATACGAATTCATGTTGATTAATGACGCAATTCAGAAGCTAAATATTATTCGTAAGGCCTGAAGATGATCCAAGAAGAGGGTCGAAACATATAGCGATACAACTAACAACGAATGAAAGCAAATGATGACACCGTAGTGTCTATTTTGTTTGTTTCTGATTATTTGTTGTGCGGCCGTCCCAAATTATATATATTTGTGAGGATGTAGTATAAGCTTAGAGACATTTCGGAGGAACGCACTGCCTCTATCTTCAGTGTGCAATAGTAAGCCAAGCAACCAGCATAAACAGAACAAACAACCAGAACCGATAATAGGGCAGCGTAAGAAATCATCGTATTTTATATTCTTATGGTTCGTAATTGAAGTAAATCGGCTTCTCTCGAGAAGTAGCATTCTTGTTTGTTTCTCCCCCTCCCCTTCCAACCTCCTCACCCCGTGTGGTTTGTCTCTTGGGACGTCTTCTGTCTTGTGGGTCTGCGAGGTCAAGCGACACGTTCTTCAGATTTGATGTCACGATAGCGGTCTCTTAGGACAGAGATAAGACAAGGAAACGGACGGCGGTAAAAAGCTTATGTTCTGCTGTTTGTTTATCCGCATGTACACTTCAAGGGTTGAGGGATATGTCGACAGGCGGCTCTGCTAACACTGGTGAGTCGCTTCGCAACGTGCTACAGAATTTTATTGTTATTTCTGAAGATTTTAAAGTTCAAGCGAACGTGTTTAATTCTTTAAAACTATTATTTCTATTTGTTTATTTGTTATCCTAACTTCTTTAAAATTTTCCATGATATTGTGACGCATACGTCCATTGATAGGCAACGACTAGGTAAACAAGCCCGCAAAAATTACGCAGCCAATAATAGAGGACGTTCATTGCAAGGCAGTGGACGTGTTTTCTACGGCTCCATCTCAAGGCTATATAAGTAGTTCAGTAGGAAGTCAGAAGAGATATCTCGTGTGGAGGCGGGGTCGAATACCTCCACCGTAGCCCTGCGAGTCGTAGGAGGCGACGAAAGGGGAAGTATGGAATTTGAGGTAGTAAAATGTGGTTGGGACTCGAACCCGAGAATCACTGCGCTGGCGAGGGCCAGCAGTAATTGGAAACTACAGACCCGTCCTCTTGTCCGAGAGAGAACTCCACATCAACAATCCCGCAACTGACAGTAATAAAAATCTGGTCGTAAGCCCCAGATGAGGTGTTTATTCCAAGACAGACTGGCCGACTGACCGTCGGTCGTAACGTAAAACTCAAAGTAAGACTAGGGTTTCAGTTGAGTGTCTAGTCAGAAGAAGATGAAATGTGTCCTCAAGAACTACTCAGAACAGAGAGAATCCAGTCGGAATGGAGTGAGTTCTAAGCAGCCAAAGATATGTTGTGAGTTATTGTAATTCATTGTCATTACAAGTGATTGTGAATAGGTGATCAGTAAATGAAATCATCCATTCCAAAACCCCGTCATATTAATCACACACGTACATGTGATAATACAGGGTGAATCGTATAGAACCGGCCCGATGAATTTGCTAATAATTCCACAGGTGATGCATATAACCGCTCACAATTACGACATAATAATCCGTGGGCCGTGCTGAGTCGAATGGTGTGCGCATGATCCGGCAAGTGGCAGCCCTTATGCTGCAAGGTCAAGGACAATCCCGAAACGTGTCTGCAGTGCGCAGGCGACAGTCATGGAGTTCACTGTTGAACAGCGAGTGTTTCTAGTGCCTACTTGAAAACGGCGGACACTTTCAACACCTGCTCTGAACACGGCACACAATCCAAGATAAGATATGTGTAAATTACTTTAATATTTGTATGGTATATTTTATATTACACCTCATTTCGTCGGGCCGGTTCTATATGAATCACTCTGTATAATGAGATATTTCATTTAAAAATATTGACCTTTTATGTATGAATTTGTTTACCATTTACAAGACCAGTGAAGAAAAAAAAGTCTTGCCGTTTCTGATATAAGTCAACAATTTGTGGCGTTCAAACGGAACAAATTGCGGTTTGCCACGGAAATAGAATAATGCAGAGAAGACAACGATATTCTGTGACGTGACTCCATGTACTGGTAGACATACACAACGTTCCAGAATACCCCGCTGCTCCCATTTACAGGGTAGCCACTCTCTGACTTCGTTGATGGAGACAATAGCCCCCGCTGAAACGTTCGTACTTTTGTACCAGACTAGACGGCATCACTTTCCTGAAGACCGTAATCTTAATATTCAGATATGATGCTATACAAGAAGGGGTTGCAATGCGGTACCGCAGGGCATGGGCAAGTTTAATGATACAGTGGATCTGTTGACACAGACATTCAAATTTCAAACGCATTGTTTACAATATCCAGTGTCTTTACTGAGCTTGATGATAGTTGAATCGGTATAGCGACGGGCTTTTGGCTGCAGGCCTGGTTTCGATTCCCGGCAAGCGCAGGAGTTTTATCTACTCTCGACAGGGTCCAGACCGGCTGTGGGGCCCATCCAACTTCCCATGACGTGGTCAACGGGAGATCTTCCTCTGGGGGTTAAGCGACAGGGGCCTGAAGCTGACTACTCTCCTCCATCTAGCGACGAGGTAAAGAATGGTGGAGCTATACCTCAAGTCTCTCATACGCCTGCATGGCGTAGTGTTTAATTAGTTGAGTACAGGACAACTCAGCCTTTAGAATCTGGTGTAGTGTAGTGGATATAGCGACTGACTACTACTGAACTATCGACGGGTCAGAGTTCGAGTCCCTGTAGGGTCAAGAATTTTCTCCTCGTCGTCCAGACCGGCTCTGGGGCCCACACAGCCTCCTATCCAATGAGTACTGGTGGCTCATTCCCCCGGGGTAAAGCGGAAGGGGCTTGAAGCTGACCACTCACCTCGAACTAGTGCCGAGGTGAAGAAAATGAGGATCTATACATCCACTCCCCCCATAAACCTTCATGGCGCAGTGCTTAATTAATTAAGCACAAGGAAAACTTTACCTTTTGCTTTCAAAATTTTCCTTTAATTTTTTGTTTTGATTATTTATTCCAGAAGAAAACTGTTGATGAGTGACATACTGAGAAGTAAAATGATTGAACCGCAAAAATGTCAAACTCTGATATTTAAAGACTTAGCCTGCAGGTCACCTATGATATTGTCACATAGTCGTGTGTGACTCTCGAAGGGATTTTGGATTGTGTATTGGGTTTATTGACCACTTTAACACACAACTCGTAAGAACATTTAATTATAACACCATCGCTAATTCCACACTTTACATATCACGCGCTACGTTTTTCCCCGCTCGCAGTGCCTTCACTAGTAGTTGCCTGGTAACAGTTTCCAACAACAACTATTCGTCTGCTTCCGAGCTCAGGTCCTCTTTGAAAGGGAGACCCACTACCAAGTAAAACATATTTTCTTCAATTGTAATTCTTATAAACCTTCTGTACGGACCGAGTAGAAAACGCAGTTCTTCCATTGTTGCCATCGTAACGTTCCTGTCCGCGAAGTCGCTACCCAGCAACGGCTCTACACGCTGCAATATATCAGTAATATTTCGAGTGGGTTACCTTACGGCTAGGCCTATGTGGTAACATGAAACCCCAATGATTTATTCGGAAACATGTGGAAGGAAGGATAGCAGTCTGCTTTACCTGGGAGAACGAGAAAATTACGATAAACCTCGGTCGAAATAGGTTGAGGTCCGAGCGAGTTCTGTCCGAGCATCTCTCGAAAGCGAGTCTGGAGTTCCACCGCCACGCCAGCCTGCTCAGTATACGTCGCTAATGATTTACCAGACGGCTCGGAATCATCCGGAAAAGGGTAAGCTTTAATGTCAATGCCGCGGGAATTTCAAATCTGATTGTCATTCCGTTTCGTATTCGGGTGACGAAAACAATTGTTCATTCTCTCCCCCCACCCCCTGCCTCTTTCCTATTGCTTCCGTTTTGAGCATAGGTATCCGTGAAACGTTTGTTTCACTTCAGTTTCTTAATCGTAAGACAGTCCGTAGGACTCGTTGGACAGGGGATTAGCCCGTCACAAGGCTCCTACCTTCACAGAGAATAAACGCACACAGACATCGATGCCTTGAATGGTATTCGAACCCACGATCCTAGTATTCGAACGGGCGAAGAGAGTTCTTGCCTTAGACCGCGCGACCACTGCAAATCGGCAGTTGTTCATTAACGTATGTAGTTTCCTCCTCACTGTTCATTGTTCTCACGCATTTCACTGCATTGTCCTAGGCGCATGCTCAGATGTTCTGACACTTATCCTATTTCGAGCAATACCGAGTGAATGCTAGTGTTTTAGTTTCTTTATAACGCCAGCCAGTTCATACTGAAGGTTAAACTACGAATATTAATTTTCCCTTCTTAGGACGGACGGAGCTAAAATACAATTACGGATGTGACGCTTTGAATAGCAATTAATTCAAATGCGCACGCCCCGAACAATGAACACATTATGGGAAATAAAAATCAATGCCGCAGGATAATGCAAATCACAAAAATCGGACAAAATACCGGAGGCTTATTAATAACTGGTGAGAAATGATGACAGCAAATTTCTCGATGATGATGATGATGTCACGCACAGAACAAGAAAGTAATAATTGCAGAATACTCTTGGAATCGATTGCGAACTTAATTCAGCCTCCTCTGAGTACCATTCAGATATCTGATAATTAGTTTCCAGAAGAGAAACTAAGGGGGGGAAAAATCTCGAACTAATTATGTTTAGAACTTCCTCTTTTTTAATGAACTTTTTGCTTTCGAGAAGAAAATTACTTCTTTTTTTTTCATATTTCGAAATAAATCTCTTGAACTTCTATAAGCTGGAGTGTACAATTCAAGGGATTCTTCAAAGTGCCTTCTCTTGCATCTCGCTTTCTTTTTATTTTTTTTGTTATGTTTCGTTCCTTTGCGTAGGCCTTTTTTGTATGATTTTATTTAGAATTTACTTCTTGTCTTCCAGTTACCCATTCAGAAGCGATTATTAATGTCTTGGTTTTATTTATGATGACATTCTGCATCTGAAAGATTATGAATTCAATGGCAAAATATTTGTTCTTGTTTACTGGATGTCTCAGATTATTCGACGCTTTGGGCCGCACCAGATGAACCCGAGAAATTTCACTCATTCTCCTAGTAAAAAATGTGAAGCTATGACTGTAAGAGTCCGTGAAGACCCATAGGGTAGTGAGACGTCGAGGCTTCCACATTTTCTCTAGACAATCAGCTCACAGATGGCGGTGAGGTTGTCAGTCTTACGCACCGACCGCCCTTTACCTCCAGGAAGATTCCTGGTACTCATTTCTGTTAAGAGGATGAGTCACGCCAGGACCATAGTGCGGCTGGAAGGATTAGTTCGATTTAAAAAATACAATATCTCATCGGGAATCGAAAACTCTGGTTTCTAGGCTTTGCTATCGTCATTAACTACCAATAACTCCGCTTGCTATAATTTTGCTTACATGCCGTATGAAAGTCGTTACTGAGAGAAGCGTTGTCGGATTTAAGGGCGGGGGGGAGGGGGCGACCGGCTCGGTCGCCTCGGTACATACCCCCGCCC
>NW_019729218.1:3546618-3608649 GCF_002891405.2 Cryptotermes secundus
AGAGAGAGAGAGAGAGAAAATTATGAGGGACCCCAACATTTTCCTTTTCCGGGTCCGCCACAATTGTAAACTGGCTCTTGACAGGTGGGGAAATTATTTAAATCAGGAGAACCGGGAGGCTTGTAAATATTTACCAAATTTTTAACCCATTCATAAAGCACGAATATTAGTTTAGTTTCGATTATTTCGTCAGTGTGTAGAAGAATGTAATAATAATAATCATAATTCAGCTCAATTTAATCTGTTATTTATTTACTTGTTGAACTCAGCAGCCCAGAGGCCAGCTATAGAGGTGGCATGAATACAGACAACATAACAAATATACCTATACTCCGAGAACAGTTTGTGGAATACGGGAGAATATACGTACATTTTTGGCTTTGTGTGGGCTAAGCTTTATCAATGTTCGATATAGCTACAAATTGGAAACACGAAATAAATTTTGATGGAAGCCTCATATATCGATTAGTATGGAAACATGTCGAACTCTTCAGATCCTAATACTAGATCCCAGACTAAAGGACAGACGAGCAAACTGGCAGACATAACCTCCACATGACGTGTTATTTTTACTAATTTGTAAAGAAAGCGCAAACATCGAAAAGTATCTGCCACATACTTAGGACAAGAGTTATGACATCAAGAAGAAGATTAGTAGTAATTACTAGAACTATATTTATAACGAAAATAATTCGAAAGACAAATCAACAACAACTTTTCGAATACTGACATTCCTGTTTATACGACTAAATTGTAAAGATGATGTGTGAGATTAGTAACACAAAGCACGATAGATAGCTGCACGTACTTGTTGCGGGTTGAACTAATTCTCAGGATAGGTGAATCTGCCAACAATAATATCTTTGTAGTCAGTTGTCGTCATATCCATGAAAAATAATTATGTAGAAGGTTTTACTGACACTAGAATTTTGTAAGTATTTTAATATTGGCTGTTATGTTATAAAAGGATTGCTAGTGCTTGAGGCTGCTATCTAAATAAGACATAGATGTTTAGCACCCAGGGCAAGGTCTAAAAATTAATAAAGTCTTCAAAAAGCCGATATAGAACACACATAGGCAAATCCATGAAGACAATTAAATTAAACTTTATTACATTTTAATTATAGCTTTTGTATATGTCTAAACCGCCTATCACAGTGGCCGCGCGGTCTAAGGCATGAACCGTCTTCGCCCTGGGATCGTGGGTTCGAATCCCACTCGAGGTATGGATGTATCTATGTGTTTGGGTTGTTCTGTGTGTGTGTGTTTGTGTGTGTAGCGACTTTGTGACGAGCTGATCCCAGTCCGAGGTGTCCTACGGACTGTGTATAGGATTAAGGGACTGAAAAATTGGCCAGGGTTCACAAGGGCTGTAAAGCCATGGATGGACAGAAACCGTTGGTCAATAAAGTTAAATGAAAGGAAAGGATAGGATTACGCCTGTAGCAATAACACAGTACCGAAAGTGAACACAATTAAAGTAGTTCCAACTTAATGTACGCTTCTGCAGTATGTGTCGTGAAGTGCATGGGTGGTTACTGCATTTTTCTCAGCTAATTAAATTTTAAGGCGAAATTTAATTTTTATGTTAATGGAGCAGGGTCACGCGGTAGTATATAAGGTTTAAGGCGCTATGCTTCAAGCAGGAAGATCGCGGGTTCGGTTATCGATGAAGTTATTAGTTTTTTCAATTTATCTAATCCTTCCAGCCGCACTATGGCCCTTCTGACAACTCAGTCTCTAGAAGAAATGAGTACCAGGAATCTTCCTGGTGGGTAAAGGGCGGCCGGCTCGTAAGGCTGACAACTTCATCGCCATCTGTGAGCTGATTGTCTAGAAAATGCGGGAGCCTCGACGTCTCACAACTTTATGGACCTCCACAGCCTGTTACAGGGTGAGTTTTACCTTTCTTATTAATGGAACAGAGTAGGTCCACCTTTATCTCCCCTTTGTTATTCACTTTCCAATATTCTTCCACTTTCTAGAGTAGAAGGCAACAGCGCTCTAGACCAATGTTCGGAACCCGGGCCGCGATACCAGCTGTTCTCACTGAGGACTTTCGTGGTTTTCCTCAACCACTTCACGTAAATACCGGAATAGTATCTCGATCAGGCCACCACCCCTTTCTTCCAGATCCTTTCAGATTCATTCACTTGCTTCCATACCATTCGACGCTATGTAGTCGAGCTACTGACTCACCTTCCAGCAACCCTCAACACAGTGAAGGGATGAGAATTAGCAAGCAGGGGATAAGTAGTTAAAAGTATCGCTTATTTTATATAGAAATTAACGATTGAAATATAATTTTTATACAATTTTGAATATGGACCGCTTCTATGGTCTAGCGGTTAGTGTTCCTGGCTACAGATCCACATGTCCCAGGTTCGATTTCAGGCGCTGCCAGATTTTCTGAGAAGTAGTGGGTCTGGAACGTGGTCCACACAGCGTCGTGAGGATAATTGAGAAGCTATTTCAAGGAAATAGCGGCTTCGGTCTAGTGAACGAAAAATTAACACTAGTTGTCACGTGTTTCCTTAGTGACGTGACAACTTCACGCCGGTCTTGGATCTAGCGAATTTATTGCACACTTTTATCAACACTTAGCCTACATAACTCACAACTTCAGATTTCCAATTACTTATTCACTTATAATGCGACACCGTCTATCCGCTAAAGTTGGCACTAACTTCGACAAGCGGCGGTCGCTCGGGCGATATAGTTCGCTTGCGGACTACAGGCCACGGAGTTTTTTTTTTTTTTAAACTGAATATATATCCAGACTGTGTTCAGAGGTCTCGTCCAACTGATTTCTACCGTTTAATTTTTTCCCTTTAAGAGATATGAATGTACTTCACACTAACCTTTTTTATTATTCAGACTACAACGATGAAATAGTGAGGCTGCGATAAAAACTTCGACACGTGTCGGACGCAAGTCAGGCCTCTCTGCTGTTCGTTTTGCTTCCACATATTCTCTGCCTGTCTCAGCTCAAGCAGATAAGCATATTGAAATGGCATACGATGAAAAAATTCACCACATGAAAATGCAAACATATCAGTAAGTTACCTTGTTTCGGAAATGAAAGGAGTGTAATTTATAGTCGATAACAAATCATCTCAAATCTGGGTCGATACAGCAAAATTCAATCTTCCGAAGACGGTTCCATTGAGGCTTGGGGTTGTTGGTGTATGAATTTGAAACATAAAATTAACTGATACTGGATTACATGACTCATTTTTATTCCTAGAGCTCACAGTGTTACCTCTGCTACCGAGATTAATCCTGTCTTTGTTGGGGTCCATTTAAAGACCCCTAGTTCTGTTACTGACTGAGTCCTGAAGGTAGATGTTAGCAGAGATTGGAGCTATGGCAAAAGAGTCAGTACACATCTCTGATAAGCAAAATGAGGGACTCACATGTCCGTCTTCAATACTCAGGCAGTACACAAACTTCCGAGGTAACATGTGTTTTCTCTCACTGAAAAGCAGTAGTAGTTTCCTGTAACCGTTAACAGATGGCGGGGTAAGTTTCTTTCACTGATCAAAACACAAAATAAATCCACATAAGAAAAGAGGTTGCTTTTAAGCGAGATATCTCGCATGTTCAGGCGCTGTTTCGAGATGGGATCTCTGAGTTTTACATTTAAAAATACGGCGAGAAGTAGCGGAGTAGTGGTTGCAGGTGCATTGTGAAGAAGAAGAAGGGTGATAAGACTGTAATTTTTTTTCCCCGTTTGCACTACAGCCGCAGTGGGCCTAGACCTACCACCATGAACTTCTCCGTTCACTTCGGTTTTTCTAGATATTACACATTCGGCAGGACTCCTTGGGCGGGTGATGAGCTCGTCACAAAGACTGTAATTATTAAATAGCTCAAAGGCCAATTATAAAGTTAAGCACCAGCAAAAGAAGGAAATAAGTAAGAAACAAGGGCAGAAGTAGGCAATGTGTATCATTTTCAGTTTTCCATGTTTTGATAATTCAATTCAGTCCCTTTCCTTAAGTGCTTGCCAACAGTGAGTGGCTTATAACAGGCGAACACTGAAAGTGTACATAACAGAAGCTAGACTAAGGCTACAACTGCGATTAGAACTAGACTAAAATTTAATCCTAGTTAATGAAACAATACAAATAACACGATAATGAGGTAACTCAATAGGATTAAACAGAGGAAAATATATATCGTCAGGGAAGAGAGAATGTTTATGGAAAACATCCAGAGATTCGCAGATGCTTGCCGCTTTGACGCACCTTGCTGAAAGGTTAATTCTTGAGTCAATGCTGACGGTAAAGATGGAAAAGTCGATAATTTGCTTAGTGGGTGCACGGAGACCAACAATGTCCATAATAATAATAATAATAAAAAAACAAACTGCTTGGTTTTAGTCCGCAAGCGAACTATACCGACCGAGCGACCACCGCTTGTCGGAGAAGTTAGTGCCAACTTTAGCGGATAAAGTGTGTCACGTGGTCAGCGCAACGAATTGCCACGGCCGTTAATTTCGGTGTTCTAGACCGGAGCCGCTATTTCCTTGAAATAGCTCCTCAATTATCATTACGAGACTGAGTGCACCCCTTTCCAGACCCACCACTTCTCAAAAAAATCTGGTAGACTTGGGAATCGAACCCGGATCTCTGGATCTGTAGCTAGGAGCTCTAACCAGTAGACCACAAAGGCGGTCAGTAATAATAATAATACACATTGAATATTATTCCAACAAAAATATTTTTTCTCCCTACTCTAGAAACCGGTGCTACTGGCCTACTCATGGACCAACAGAATGCCACTGACGAGGGCGCCCTGAGAGTGTACTATTAAAGTCTATGTTCTTTTGCCCCCAGAGTTCAAGACCCCAAACACGTGCCCAGCTACTTCTCGAGGGCGATGATAAAAGGGGCTCCGCCACCCCTCTGTTATGATAACCCCGCCTCCTTAGTCTCAACTGTTATTCTACACCACCCACTGCCCTTCTTTACACTTTCTCTGCACGTCCACGGTTTCCAATACCGGGAGGGAGAAAGGGGATTTCGATGGACTTCTGTCCGAAATTTCTAGAAAATATAAACCTTACGCAATCCTGTCTACATGATGTCATATACTGCAAAAGATAAAATATTTAGACATCCATTACATAAGTTTATAGTACCATTTTATAGGAATTTTATACAGGAAGAAAGGATAAGAGTATAATATACGTATAAAAGAAAATAAGGCATTATGTGTAATACCATTGCACGAAATATATTGTGGGCAGAGATCTATGTATTACGGTTACAGAAGTTTCTGGAGTATACTTCTGGACTGCGTGGAGTTTACGAGTAGTGAGGAAGTCATAGTTCTGCTTTTATTGGGTTTCATGTCATTGTCAACGCAGCAGCAGCGCCAACGGCGGGGAGCGGGTAACGTTGTAGACTTTTATTCGGAGAATGCTTGGTCCGGATCTCGGAAGGAAGACCGGATATTTTGGTTAAGGTTTCTCGTGGTTTTCCTCAGGCCCTTCATGCAAACATCGGTACTGTACTTCAATCATTCCATGACCTCGTCACTCGAACTCTGTTCCAATCCATTAGACACCGGTTATCCTATCATCAAATGCTGTAAACTATTACTTACTTACTCATGGAGCTGAGCCCTTCTGGACGAGCCGTCAATTCTGCAGCTACTCAAGAATTTCCCAG
This sequence comes from Cryptotermes secundus, assembly GCF_002891405.2. NCBI lineage: Eukaryota > Metazoa > Arthropoda > Insecta > Blattodea > Kalotermitidae > Cryptotermes > Cryptotermes secundus. Next base: position 3,552,297 of record NW_019729218.1, read on the forward strand.
CATTTTATGGAACCTGAAGGTTAATGACCGTGTTCACAAGAGCCCTCCACTGGTCCCTATCCTGAGTCAGATCAATCCAATCCATACCATTCCATCCTATCTCTCTAAGATCCATTTTAATATTATCCACCCACCTACGCTTTGGTCTTTCCAATCATCTTTTTCTTCTGACTTTCCCACCAACTCCATTTGTGCTACATGCCCTGCCCACTTCATCCTCCTTGACTTGATCATTCTAATTATAGCAGACCATAGTTTGAAATATTGGTAGCTCCTTAAAGTGATACAAAGGACAACGTCACTGACCAAATAACTGAAGGATGATTATAAAGATAAATACAGATGGCAGCACTCTTCCTATATTTCTAGAAGGTACAATGTACGAATATAATTAGGTCTGGAATTGATTTATGTCCTTGTGCTTCATGAAGTAACATCACGTACATTAAAAGTATGAAAGATAAAACATAAAAGGTCAATCGATAAGGTCAAGAAAATAGTAGAAAGCGGACGAGATGAAAAAAGGTAGGGGAAAGAGGGACAGCAGTAAAATTCATCCGCTTTCTGGCTCATTGCTCGCGGACGGCGGTTCTCCCTAGTATAGACGCCGCAGGACGCCGTCATTTCATTTGTGAGCCCGAAGAAAGAAAAAGAAGCAAAAGAGAGAGTAGAAAGACAAAAGAAATCAAGGAATAAAGAATGAAAAAGGACCGTCATGAAAACTTATGTAATATTTCGAAAAACTCTAAATCTTTAACAAGTAACAAAATTCTACCATCGGATCTATTTCTGCGTCGCATGCAATCAGAGTGTCATGTGGTTAGCCCTATACCGGTAACCTACTGCTTCCAGTAACCATGAATTATTACATAGCTGCCAATAAGATTAAACTCGGCAAAATAATGTATTGCTACGGCCGTATTAACAAGACTCTCAGCGTGCCCAATCCAAAGCGTGTAATTATACACGCACCATCATGAAGTATGGTATTAAGTTAGAAAGTTGCGTTGGGTTTTATGTTGTCACGGCAGGAACTATGAACAATATTGTGTTTCGGGTCGTAACGCAACCTGATTCTTCTGCTTTCTTCCTTGAATTACTCTTCGGCCCTTAAGATGAAAATGGTATGTTCCTCCGAAACGTCGGTTGACTTTCACCGGAACACACGGCGTCATATCCCAGAAGTTACAGCTCTACATTGTCACCTCTGTTTATCTGCAGTTTCAGAAAAGCAGTATCGTATTAGAGATTGATGAAAAGAAAGAAGACGAAAAAGGTTAGAAGAGGAAAACCGAAAAGGAGAAAGTAGAAAACCAAATAGAGGAATAAGACTTAGAAGTGAAGGAAATGAGTGTAAAGAGACAGAATAAAGGGAAACGAAGGAAAACTATGAAAAGGAACGAGGGAAAGGAAACGTAAACTAATGAAAAGAGGAATAGAGAAGAAAATAAGGAGTCGAACAAAGGGCGTGGAGGAATAATAAGGAAAAAGAAGTGCTGTTTGCTGCCTGTTTTATGCTGGTTTCCTACTGGGATTACTTTTTGACTCTGAAGACGGAGTGGATATTTTTCTTCGAAATGTGTATTGGCTTTTACCTGTATACACGGCGTCATATTCCCAGAAGTTAGTCAATACTGTGAGAACCTCTAATCTAACATGTATATTGAGTTCAGGGTTGTGATGTTTAATTAATATAACACTCCTCTCTCTTGGAAAGGTCCGTGAGGTGTCCAGCTCTTGATTATAAGCCACTGAAGAGCTGCCTCTAAGGTCAAGAGCCGCTGTCTTGAAAAGGATGATTTATTGCCCTCCTTCTGACAGGACAAGATTGGTGCAAAATCCAGCTGGAGTCATCTAGTAATTTGGCATGACAAGAAGTGAAGGGAATACACTTCTGAAATAGGAAATTCATTTCTCAAGCTGCAAGAAGCCATTAAATGTAATATGACCACAGTAATATGAGGATACAAAGTTTAGGTTCATAGAATAGGTTCACAGGAAACTTATTACCTCCATTACAGCTGTTTTACTTGCTTCTGTGACAAATTTACTGACTGTACTTCGTAAAATTGTGACTGCTGTCTGACAAAACTGTGCAGTTGATATTTCACTTTCTGCAATCGTAGGTTTTCGTCACGTATACAGAATTATGGCCTCAGTTTTGTAACCGTTACTTGAAATAATACGTAATATGAATTTTGAGGTTCGAATTTCATCCTGGCCACATTGTCGTTGAGTAAGTATGTGGTTTCACTCTATCTTTCTTTAAAATAGGCCATGGCTGCTTCCAATCCATTACGATTCAATTGTCCTGTCAACTCTTTCGAAGCTAAATAGCCTTAGGAGCTGATATAGAATTTTAAGTAGACACCGAATATGTAGCAATTCACCGTTTAATTATAAGATTATAGTCTCGAGAATTGTTAAATCAAAGGCAAGAAACACATTAAGTGCCAGAGTCGACGTTATCGGTCTTCTGTAACTTACGTATCCATCATTATATTCTGACAGGTGTCCTCTGATGACAGAAAAAGACTAGTTTTTAAGTTGCAAGGAATATAAATTTTTTACTTTAGAGAATTTAAAATTAACGGAATTAAATAAACACTCTTACTTCAGCACAGTGCCATGAAGAGAAATGTGGGGGAAGGGCGGGATTTTGGTGTTGATCGACGCATTGTTAACCTGAAAATGAGTGGTCAACCTCACGTTCTGGCGGCTTCAACCCCAAACAGATATCCTCTGTACACATTGGATAGGAGGTTGGTTGCTAACCAAGAACTTAACTTTGTTTATCAGGGCTAGTGGCAAAGAAAATCTTTTAAATATACAAGCAAAACTTGTTTCGCGTCTTCACTGAAGCTGAGGTTACTGCCGGGTCTTCGCTTACAAGTACCTCTGTAGCGTTTCCAGTCGAGAAGCAAAGCAATCAGGAAGCTCTGCCAAACTTTTTAATCAGGTCAGTAGCTTGAGCTCCCATACACAGTACACCATGCTTTGCTGACTTTTCCCAATCAACCGAACAGAGAAGGGGGGAGGGGGAAGGGAGGGGGAGGCCAAAAAAGAGATCAAATAAGCTGGAGTAATTCTTGTAAGTTTTTGGGTTAACTTACTCCTGTAGCAGATCCAAATACTCCGGAGATGACTTGGTTAAATTAATAGTTCCGGGATCTTACTGGGCTCACCGCCGCTCATTCCACGGGCGAGTGAGCCTCGATCAAGTGAAATGACGACATAAATCCTATTCTTTCTCCTCCAATAAACACGGAGATAATATTCTCTCTCCGTGCAGCGCGTGAGGTCTAGTTCAATGGAACCTGTCGCTACACGCTATTTATATTCAGCAGCCCCGGCAAGAAAAGTTAATCTCGTAGTGTGTTTCATAGTTCTGTTTGCATACTCATCAGAATTACTGGAAATGCTTTCCATTCTCGAACCGCCTCTGTGGTCACGTGGTCAGAGTTCCTGGCTACAGATTCAGAGGTCCGGGTTCGATTTCCGGCGCTGCCAGATTTTTTTTTCTGAGAAGTAGTGAGTCTGAAACGGGGTCCACTCAGCCTCGTGATGATAATTGAGGAGCTATTTCAAGCAAATAGCCGCTACGGTGTAGAAAACCGAAATTAACGGCCGTGGCGATTCGTTGCGCTGCACGCGACACCCTCTGTCCGCTAAAGTTGGCACTAACTTCACCTATAAGCCGCGGTCGTTCGGTCGGTAGAGGTCGCTTGCGGACCAAAACCACGGAGTTGTTTTGTTTTTTTGCTTTTTGCTTTCTATTCTCGACACGAATAAGAATTCTTCTAACATTTTAAGTTGTGAATACTAAGATCACGTAGATAGTTACGAAAACACAGAAACTCTAATTGACGCTGGTAAGGAGGTTGGTTTAAGGGTACCTTGCTGTCCCGTTACCAGAATTCAAGGCAAAATCATGACACAAAGATACCTAAGAGAGTGTCTGCAAGTGTGGCACAGGTCACATATTTCGGAACTACTATAAAAAATTAAAACTTGATTCAGGAGAAAATTAGAGATAATTGATTCGGGTAATACTTGTTGCCATTCAGTACAGAACTTTTGTCTTTTCCTCTGGCGTCTAAAAATATAAAAGTTATATTACACAAAGCCATAATTTTGCCTGTGGGTTTATATGGGTGTGAAAAATTTCCTCTGACATTAAGGGGGGAAAATTGGCGGCGCCATACCTGAAGCGGTTAGTCGCTGCCTTGCCACCGCGGCGGTCCGGGTTCGATCCCGGGTCTGGTCAAGTGGGATTTGTGGTGGACAAAGTGGCCCTGGGGCAGGTTTTCTCCGAGTACTTCGGTTTCCCCTGCCAGTTTTCATTCCACCAATTGCTCCACAATCACCCTCACCTATCATCTGGAGCTGGTACAAGAGGCCAGAAGTGGCCGCAGTACAAGGGACTTAGTCCCACCCCACTAGCAATAAAAAGGAAGTGCACAGTGCAGTAGGACCCCTTAAAGGATGCGTTGCCTGAAGATGGCCCTATGAGACCGAAACATGTAGCATAAGCACAAAATGTACATATATTTTAATGATTTTAATGCAATTTTAAACATTTTACGAACATTAATGAATTAAGTGTTAATTAATTACTGTTGTTGCATTATAAAAGGAAAAGAAGACTACAAGTCAGGATCGACTCCAGTGTTGTGCTCTTGTGAGCATGAGAATAAACCTCCGGCTTAGAAAGAAGGAAGGATATTTTCTAACCAGTTGAATAATTGTTATAACTTTTGAAGAAGTCACTGTGTTTCGTGGAGTACTTAATTCCTATTTAAGTGTGACAGAGTAATATTGATGTAGCTCTTGCCATGCCACAGGTCAAAACCTTTTAATAAACATGTATACTTGGACCTTGTAACCGCAGAAACGTATTACCTGACTTGACTGTACATACGCTTTATGGGCTCATAATATACGTACTGCACATTAACATTTAAGAACAGTGGTAAATCTTCGAAAGCCTTGTATTATGAAATAACCTACATTTATATTATTAAAGTGGATCTTAAAATTTTATATCGTGAGGGTGTTAATTGGATTCATCTGGCTCGGTATGCGATTCAGTAGGGTGCTCTTCTTAACACGTTAATGAGCCTCCGGTTTCGGTTTATTTATATATATATGTATTTGTTTATGATTTATTTAATGACGATTTCAGTAGCTTGATCTAAGTAGCGTCGAATGATAACATGATAACTGAATGATGATTCGGAAGGAAACAATTACGCCATGTTTCAACCTGCCAACCCTACATTACTCTAGAGTGACTGAGGAGAAAACGAAAATTCTCAGTCAGTGTAGTTAGTGCCCCAATCGAGATTCGAACAGCTCGTCTCTGTAATACATTAGTACCTGAACCAACTTGCGCGTTTCGAAAAATATGTTGGGAAATATCTTGATAGTTAAATGATTATTAGCTTCTGAAGAAGGTGATATAGTAAAGTTAAGCCTATTGAAATGTGACAGAATATTAAGCAAGTTGTTACTCCTGGCAGTAGGTCATGCTCTCATAATAGACATGTAACGCGGGGTGCAATGTCAGCCTGAGCCTATTGGCTGACGTTGGCCGTCCGTGATCTTTATGGGCTCGTAACTTACGTTAACATTTTACGACTGCAAGAAAACCTGAAACGCGTAAATATATTACACCACGAAATGACACATCAAGTGTAGAACTTATAAGGCCTTTGCTTTATTAGCAGTATAAGACAAACATGACTAATTGCTCACGACAGTAACTCTTAGTAAGAAATTTCTAGAAGTAGTTAACATGTGGCCGGTCACGGTAGCCGAGCGGTCTAAGGCATCTACTGTCTTCGCTCGCTTGGAAACCGGGATCGTGGGTTCGAATCCCACTCATGGATGTTTAATTTGTTTGTGTGCGTTTTTCTGTGTTTGTGTACAGGTAGAGGCATTGCCCAACGAGTCCTACCGAATGTGTAAGATCTAGAAAAACCGAAGTGAACGGAGAAGTTCATGGAGGTAGGCCTAGGCCCACTGGGGCTGTAGTGCCAAGGGGAAAAATAAAGTTAATGTGTTGAGGATATTCATAATACGTTTTATTTAATAAATGCCGTTGAGATCATCAAATGAAGGCAAATTTAGGAATCACTAGGAGAGATAAACAGGCTAGTTCAATGACAACGCCCTAGACTTGAACTTGGCATTTGCGCAGTTCGATTCTCCGTCGGGACAACTACCCTAACTGAAGGGTCCCGTCAATCTTTCTCATCCCCTCAGTATAAATGCCGGCACAGTATCTCGATGAAATTACGACCGATTATTTCCAAGTCCTTTCCAGTTTATCATTCATATATCATCCTGTCATTCTACGCTGTATATATAGCTACAACCACCGTCGTTTAATAACTAACAAAAAAATACGTTTAAGCACTGGATAGAAAACCATTTCATAACCACTTCTGTGAGAATCTCAAACCCAACAAATCATTCTTCTGTGCACATAAAGTTCACGTCAAGTTGGTCCCTTCTCACCACGGCATGGCGCATCCTCAGGTTGCGGATGGAGGATAACTGCGAATAGATTGAATAAGAAGTCGCGGACATCTGATAAGAGGTGGTCCTCAGGCTTGAAGGTTGGGCTTGCGGGTAACAACTCCTCGCCCTAAGAAAACAATTTGTTACGAAGTGTTACGGAGGGCCTCTGATTTAAACGCGCTCTGCGAAACGATCTACGCAAAAAAAGAGGAGACAGAACGGCGCGGTATGGACTGGTTTGATTTGACTCAGTATAGGGACCAATGGCGAGTTCTAGTGTGTACAGTAATGAACCGTCGGGTACCATAAAATATTTGGAAAGTCTTGAGCAGCTGAGCGACTGGTGGCTTCTCAAGTATGACTCATGTCCGTTAATTAGTTGTCCGAATGCTGTAGAGCGATCAGTGAAAATATTCTTAAAAGGTCTGAACATAATGTGATATGACGCCTGAAATCCTGAATAGTCTATTGCTAGACAATGCTTCGATGAACACATTCTCGAGGTTACGCAGTCAACAGTGGGACCTCCGTTGCTTAGTAGCAGGTTGCTATGTTTCATAGCAACTGACATAGCAAATAATAACAGAATGACAACTGATCCAGGTGGTGGTCTCTGTTCTGTTCTTCCCGAAATTATAAAAGGGAGGACACGTGAGAACCCTTGTAAGGGTTAATTCTGAAGTGATTTTTCGTTCGTCATTCATGACAGTGGACGAGAAGAACTCATAGTCCAGTAAGGAATGGAGCGAGCCTTATGCCGCCATTGATTGTGAGCTGTTGTAATTAACGGTAATTGTAAACAAGTGCCGATAAATCCAATCGTTGAGTCCAGAACCCGTTATTATTAGTCACGCAAACTCCGGATACGTGAAAAAAGTTTAATAAGAAAATGATGTGTGCCACCTTTTTTTGTGGGGGGGGGGACCTGCCAGCCCTCGTGATCTTGTCTGTTCCACCTCTCAGTAGACCCTGAAATTGCTATATTGCTGTTTCTCCGGAAGGGCATGCGTCATGAAGGGAACCACTTCATGTTTGGAACGAAACAGAGGCTTTGCGGTATGACCAATACGTGACATGCTGGGTTCGCCTCAGCAATACTTCCCTTCTTCAGCCTTTGATTCGGATTATTTGTGTGATGTCACACGTAGACCATTTTCCCACTGATCCTTCGAAATTTTGGTATATCAATATCATGTTCTTCTCGTGTCTGTGGTAGAATTCGCTGTTATTTGGCTGTCCAGTGGCGAGGGGACGGAACCACGTTGAGACTTACGTAACGTACACAGAAACACGTGATGAATGTGAAAGAAGTTTTACACCCACATGTCCTCTGTTCGTTTCTGGGTGTGTTTAGTAATTATCCCTTCCATTAATCAGTTGTTAGCGTAAATCCCTTACGTAAAGGAAGATAGGTTAATGCTCTCATGCACTTATGTTCCCAATAATAATTCTTCAGAGAACTGGACGGACAGCTCAGTCAGTAGAGTGATTAGACTACGGTTAGACAGCTATCAGATCGGTGTTCGATTGTTGGCAGAGACATAAATATTTATGTTCTCTGCCACCTTCAGACTGGTTCTGTGGCTTCCGGTTCAATGGGTACTGGGACTCTTTCCTCGAGGGATAAAGCAGGCGAAGCGTGAAGCTGAAGACTCACCTTCGCCCATTGCCGAAGTTAGGAATGCGTGGAGCTACACCTCCAGATACTCATACGTCTTAGTACTTACTGCTTAATTAAAAACAGGGATAATTTTCCTCGAGGGATAAAGCAGGCGAAGCGTGAAGCTGAAGACTCACCTTCGCCCATTGCCGAAGTTAGGAATGCGTGGAGCTACACCTCCAGATACTCATACGTCTTAGTACACGTATCTTACTGCTTAATTAAAAACAGGGATAATTTTAATTTTTGTTTTACAATTTGATGGTCACTTCCTCAAACCATTCCACTAGAAATAATTTCATCTTAGAATTTTCCTCTTCCTACTGCCAGTAACGCCACTGTGGTGACTGCATGAACTTCGCAGATAGCAATAGCCGCATGTAATGTAGCATCAGAAGTCAAGATGGCCCAGTCGCTACAGCGAAGGACTATAGACTAGACGACCGCGGTTCGATTTCCGGCAGGAACAAGAGATTTCCTCTCTCTCCACAACGTCCAGAACGGGTCTCTGACCCACTCAGCCTTCTGTCAAATAAGTATTTGCGGCTCTTTCTCCGGGGTAAAGCGGCCGGGCGTGAAGCTGACCATTCTCCTCCATTTACTGCCGAATTCAGAAAGAGTGGATCTGTACCTCTACTTCTTCACACGTCTTCATGACGCGCTGCTTAATTAATTAAGCACAAGAACAATTTCACGTTTACCTTAATGTAGCATCCTGAAATTTTTAGTGATAATAATTCTAGGGAAATATGTAAATATTAATAGTGTAATTGGTTTTGTATGGGTACTCAACTTTGGTCTCTGACATTAAGAGAGGAACAAAGACTGAAGGTGTTTGAGAATATTTGGAAGAGAAAGTAGTGATAGGGGGTTTGAGAAAACTGCATAATGAGGAACTTCTCCAATTATAACTAGAAGAATGAGGTCAAGGGGGATGAGATGGGCAGGATATATAGCATGCATGATGGCGAAGAGGAATCCATTTACGATTTTGCTGGGAAAGGCAGAAAGAAAGAGACCACTAGGAAGATTTAAACATAGGTGGGAGGATAATATTAAAATGTGCCTTAGAGGACTATGATGGTGCTGTGTGTACTGGATAGATCCGTCTCAAGCTATTGATGTGGGCGGTATGGACGGGATCGACCTGGCTGAGAATAGGGGCCAGTGGAGGGCTCTTGTGAACACCGTAATGAACCCCCGGGTTCCATAAAATGTTGGGAAATTCTGGAGTAGCTGAGCGACCGGCGGCTTCTCAAGAAGGATTCAGCTCCGTGGAGTTAGTTAATTTGTTACGAAGAGTGAAATAAAGAGATGTTCGTGGTGACTCTGTTGTGGGTTTCCTTTTGATCGCGGCAACCGGCGAACCGCTGCAGTTAAACACGAATTGTGCGTGTATATAAGATTTGAGGTTTTCACGGCAGTGCCAGTGAAGAAAGCCGTCTTCTGGGATGTGACATCGTGTAGATATTGTGTTAACCCACGTTTCAGATTAACGTATCGCCTCCTTCTTCAGGGTAGAAAAAAAAAGGAATTCTGCGTGCGAGGAACCAGCGTGAGCAGGTGCTGACAGACTAATGTCAGACAGGCCATGGAGGCTCATAGGGCTGTGAGACGTCGATCCTCCCACATTTTCTCCAGGCACTTGGCTCACAGATTAAGGTCAGATTTACTCGCCGGCCTACCTTTACCACCAGGAAGATTCCTGGAACTGATTTCTGTTAAAGGCTGAGTGGAACTCAGGTCCATATTGCAGCTGGAAGGATTAGGCAAATTGAAAAATCCAATTATCTCATTGAGAATCGAAACCGTGTCCTTCTTCCTTTAGCATAGTGGCTCAATTAATTACACATCTTTGTATGTGGCATAATTCTAATTTTAGAATGCGATCGCTTCCCGTTTCTTACAAATAATTTTCCAGTTTTATAATCAAACATATAGTTTAATGACCCGTAGAAAATTTGTTTTAAGTGAAAGGATATAAGCATCGCTTTAGTAGGAAATTTTGGGTTCTATAGAGTAAATGTGACATACTAGTTGAAATCTGTACCTACTGGAAATTAAACAGGCCTACAGAAATGGATTACTTAATTGTATGATTATTAATTAAAGTTCCTGGTTACAACGTTATATTGACGGAAGCTTCTAATGGAAAGTAAACATAGTTAAGTCTTTCCCAGAACTTTCTGTCTACTATTGCGTGGAGTGTACTTTTATATGGAAATTTTATGAACATTTTAAAATAGGACATACAGTTCATTCTGCTGGGCCCTTAAGGCAAAGCAAACCAAGGCTTATAGCAGCTCCAACCAAAGATTCAATAGCACAAAGCTTTCTTTTCCTATCCTGCATATCTGATGAAGGGAATAGAAACATTTGACGAAACTGAATGGTCTTATACTCTCTGATATTGTATGAAGTCCAATACAAGAACTTTAAATTATGTGTCACAAAATTTCTAAAATATTTTAAATTCAAAAACTGTTTTATAAATGAAGGAAATTGCTTAATGTTATTCATTTGGTTTAAAATAGAAATTTCTACAAAATATATTAAACTTACACTTAGCTTGAACTTATATGAGTTCTTGTAATGATTTTTTCATTGCTAGTGGGGAGGGACTAACTCCCTTGTACTGTGGCCACTTCTGGCCTATTGCACCAGCCCCAGATGATAGGTGAGGGTGATTGTGGAGCAATTGGTGGAATAAAGATTGGCAGGGGAAGCCGAAGTACTCGGAGAAAACTTGCCCCACCGCCACTTTCTCCACCACAAATCCCGCTTGAACAGACCCGGGATCGAACCCGGGCCGCCGCGGTCTTCTAATGATACTACGCGATTTGTCTCATTTCTCCCTACAACGGATCACAGTTCTTCTGGAGAAACTACAGAATATTCAACCACTTAAGAAATTCCAGTCGCTTTACGAAATCCGAAGGACCATCACCGTATCCATAACAGCCTGCTATTGTTTCCTGACTTGAGCCAGACGAATCCACTTCAGATCTTCCCATCCTACGAGGGAGACCAATTAAATAGGTCACAAATGGATATAAATCGTAAAACATGTGATATCCTAATGTTCAGGAGCCATTTATTTCTCGACATAACCACCACCAACATTGATACATTTGTCCCGTCGCTTTACCACTGCGTCGAAACCCGCAGCATAGAAGTTTTCAGACTCTTCTCTCGGCCACTTCCGCACCTCAGTTTCAATTACGTCATAATTACCTATTTGCCACGTTTCTTGGCACATTTGCGAACCCATTACGCAACAGACACTTCCAACCATAAACAGGAAGTATTTATACATGAATATCCTTTGCATTGAGTCCTTTTGTCTAAAAAACGTACAACAGAACGCTATAGTATATTCCTCAAGCACGGTCGCCATTTTGATTACTAGAACCAGTCTCTGAACATGGGCATGCGCGTCTGCTACCTAGACTGTCATGAAGCTGGACTGTGCTGCTACCTAGTGCTACACATAGAAAAACTACGACATCCATTACAGCTGTTTTACTTCCATTTGTGATCTATTTACTGACACTCACTCATATTCATTTAACATCCATTTTAATATTATCCTGTCTATACCTGTGTCTTACAAATGATCTGTCCTTTTTGGTATTCCAACTAAAAATGTGTAAGCAATTTCCATATCCTCCTGCATTTGATTACCCAAATAATATTTTGTGAAAAGTGAAAATTATGAAGCTCCTAACTGTGACATTTTCTTTAGCCTCCTGCTAACCCCGCTTTCTACCCCAGGTCTCCCATTCTTGAGCAGCATCCGTTTTAATTTCTCATTTCGTGTGAGGCCAAGGATAAGTATGCAGATTCAGAAACTAAAAACAAGCTCTGTATAATGTAGGTCTTGTTCAGATAAAGCTTGGTCTTAAAATCCCCTTACCATTCTTTGGATTTTGTTAATCCTGACGATGACACAAACGAAGTCGAAGAGAATCTGCAAACCAGAGTTGACAGATCTCGTGAATCTCGTTGCGTGATCGAAGAAATACGACAGACGTGGGGTTAAATTTGATTATCTTAACCCTTCCTGTATAAGATATTCCTTACTATTCCTTTGAGCTCACCCCAGAGATTCCGAAATATACGGGCCTCGAGGATCTGCCTCCATAACAACTTCCTTCGTGACCCGGATTCAATTATGCAGTCTGCTTTCCCAATTCGGGCATGGCTCCTGTAGGCGCACGTATCATAATGGGCCAAGCATCTCAGCATTGCCCAGTCTCACAGGCAAAACGCGACACATCTTGGTGAACACACTGCAATGAAGACGTCACTAGAGATAAAGTTAAGATTGCCCCTGTGCTTAATTAAATGAGTACGGTGCCATGAAATACGTGGAAGTGCAAGTAAAAGTTCATTATTCTTGACCTCGATCAGCTTCACGCCCCGACCACTTTGCCCTGGGAAAATAGCCCACGGTGTCCAGTGGATAGAAGAACATGCAGTAGCGTAGTTAGTTGATGCGATGTGGTACAAGTTGTAAGGTCGCGATTTCGGTTCCCGATGAGGTCATTGGATTTTTTTTCAATTGACCTAACCCTTCCAGCCGCACTTTGACCCTGGGGTTGACGCAACCTCTAACAGAAATGAGCGCCAGGAATATTCATGGAGGTAAAGGGCGACCGGCGCGTAAGGCTGACAACTTCACCGCCATCTGTGAACCGATTGTCTAGAGAAAATGTGGGAACCTCGACGTCTTATAACTCTATGAGCCTCCAAAGACTGTTGCAGGGATAGCTATACCCTTACCCATTGGACAGGAGACTGAGTGAGCCCCAGAGCCGGTCTGGACGCTGTGGATAAGAGACAAATCTTGTCTCACTCTGGTATCGGACCCCGACCGTCCAGCACGTGGCCTGTCGCTATACCGACTGAGCTATCGCAGCCCCTACATGTCACTAATCGTAAACCAAAGCAAGAGAAATAAGTTTTGAGACTTTCCCAGTGGCAGTCCGGATTGCGAGTCCCGTGTAGACTTGTAAGCAGAACTAGATGTTTCGGAAGAATGCTGTCTCCTCTTGCAAACATCCGGCTACAAGACTACACGGTGTCATAACCGAAAGTCGAAGTTGCAATAGGTATCAGTCTTCAATTTTTTTTTTTTTATAATTGAACAGTATCTTTTGACCTTGGACACCAATTAATGGATAGTATCACGTGGTTTACAGATTGACGGTAAAAATTTGTGTTCAACCATATGCCTATCAGGGTCAGCAGGAAGTCTGTTTCCCAGAGCACACTGTAGTCATTTTTTTATTGCTAGTTGTGTGGGACTGAGTCCCTTGTACTGCGGCCACTTCTGGCTTATTGTAACACCCCAGATGTTAGGTGAGGGTGATTGTGGAGCAATTGGTGGAATGAAGATTGGCAGGGGAAACCGAAGTACTCAAAGAAAACCTGCCCCAGCTCCACTTTGTCAACTACAAATCCCACTTGACCAGACCCGGAATCGGTCCCGAGCCGCCGCGGTGGGAAGCCAGCGACTAACCGCCTGAGCTATGGCGCAACCCGCACACTGTAGTAACATGACTGTCCATAACGCGATAAAGTGAAACTTAGTTTTCATGTAGGATTTGAGGTTCTCACAATGGTGGTCATGAAGAGTTCTATCTTCTGCGATACGCCTTGTAGCGCATTGGAATTCAACCGACGTTTCGGAGGAAGATCTCACCTCATCTTCAACATCGAAGAATAAATCAAGGAAGAAACCATCTTGAAAACACGTGAGAAGCAGGACTTTTGGCTGATTTTCAATGAACTACACGGCGTTATATCTCTGAAGATGGAACCTCCAATTTATACAATTTGTACTGTTGGTTTACCAAGAAACCTTTCCCCTTAGTTTTGATCTTATTTCTTTAACTTAATCAAAAGGGGTAGTGTTTTAGGGGATCCTCCCACATGTCTTGAAGCAGGCCGCAGTACTCTAGTAGATTGAAGCTATGTACCGCTTCAATATTTCAGTATGTAACTTGGAAGGGAATGCTTGAAGAAAGCAATTTACGTGTCCACCCTTTGTAGTGAATTATACACTTCGTCTATTATGTAATAGGGAGTTACGCCCGATTCTCCGAGGCAGACCATAAAGAGGCCCTTCCTGTGTCAGTACATCCACGACGACTGGCTTACGGCTGTCGGAAGGACACGCAAAAACACTCCAAACTGAAAGCCATCCGGACTTACTGCATCGCTTGAAAATATTGCTGAGAGACGCGATGCATGATTCATGCAATGAACACACCATTTAGGTTCAGTGTGTAATATTTCAATCCCTCGCACATGGGACAATACAAACAAACAAAAAAAGAATTACATTCGTGACTGAACCAGCATATTCTGACATTCCAAAGGGAGAGACTATAATGGATGAAACTTAAACTTGAGGGAGTTCGTCCCTAGGGGATGTGAATATGTACTCCGCTTAGAGAATCGCTCCGTCGTTTCACGCAAACATCGCTCACGAAACGTCATTCCAGAGAAATTTAACTTTGTAGAAGAAATCATTCTCTGGTCCCAGTCTGTGAAATGGCTACAGAATTTAACCCCTTAAAGCGCTGTATTTGTTTTATGTATAAATCCATATTTTCTTGGCCTAGGCATTAGTTTGAGATGAGTGGTCAGCTTCACGCCCCGGCTGCTTTACCCCCAGGGAAAGAGCTCTCCCGTACCTATTGGATAAGAGGTTGGGTGAGACCCAGAGCTGGTTTGGACGACGTGGAGAAAAGAAAATTCTTGACCCTACCGGGACTCGAACTCCGGCTCCTCCGTCGTCCCGCCCGTAGCCAGTCTCTATATCGACTACGCTGGACCTATACATCCATTCCCCCTTACGTTTTTATGGCGTAGTGCTTAATTAGTTGTTTTAAGTAATATCTGCTTTGACATTTAAGAAGTCTTCACGGTCCCCGCAGAGATATTTGCGAGTTTCATATGATTTTTCAAATAAATCCCGTAATATTATATTCGAGCATTCTCTTGCATTGAGTTGTCACTTATAGCCTATTTTTTCGTCTATATGCAACAAATTAATAACACTGATTCACATTTAATCCATACAGTGATCGTTAAATGTATAAAATATTATTAATATTATTAAAATGTATATTCATTACCAAAATGCCATATGTTTCGGTCTTATAAGGCCATCTTCAAGCAACACTTTTATAAGGAGCCTTAGGGCAGCCGCACACCAACTGCGTCAAGACAAGCATCAAGACATGAGACGCAGTCTTGCTTCATTCGTAATTGGTCAGCATGAAGCTGACGTCAGTATCATGACTCAGATTGGTGTGCGGCGGTTTTCATAATCTCATTCGTTTCAACTGTGATCCTTTCTTTGCGTCATGTCGCAAACATCGTGTCTTGACTGTTACATGTCTTGACGCATGCCGGTGCGAGGCCTAGCATAATGCACTGCGCACAGAGAACGCAAATGGACACTTCATACGCACATCGAAGAAAACAACTTACCAACGAAATACAAAAGCAGCAGCATTGAAAAATCCAATGACCTCATCGGGAATTGAACCCGCGACCTTCCGGCTTATAGCGTAGTGCCTCAACCAACTACGCTACCTTGTGCCCTCCCCCACCCCTTTCATATAAGTGATACATGGTTTTATTCAACTTTCAGTTTTAGTTGTTTCAGGGAATCTGAATTTGGCTTTCATTTGTATTCCATATCGCTCTCCCTCTCTCTCTCTCTCTCTCTCTCTCTCTCTATGGCCACACTAAAATATCCATCAGGGAGGCGTACCCCAATAACTCATGACCGTTCGGTTTGATGTATTACCCTGTCTTACATCCATGCATTTTCACACTTTTTGTATGGGAAATGTGTGTAGTGGAAAGAGAAATTTGATAAATCAGCAAGTCCAAATGCTTTGTTTCTTTTTTCCTTTTGCTCTTGATATTTCGCCGCATGGCACTTCTTTCCTGTTTGTGCTCAGAGGAAAAGGAAATGCATTTTTCTGATCTGCTTGAAAGCAGTTGTGACTCTCCCATCCACAAAGCAGCATATCCACAGGACGTCTCTACTGAGTCTGGTCTGTAACATCTGTTGATAAAACGGTTTCTGTGCAGATGCGAATCTTCTTGGCGATAAGAAACAAATTTCTTTAAAACAGATCACATTAATTAAAAGAACTAAAATTGTCACTGAGCTTACATTTTTTTTAATTCGCTTAATGGGGGGTGGAGTCCTACTGGGTCCACTCGGCACGGCGGCCACTGATTGGTATATTGTAGTCTGCCCCGGGTGATTATGATGATGGAGAATTTGGTGGAGTGAAGATTGGCAGGGTAAACCGAAGTACTCGGAGAAAACCCGCCCCAGTGCCACTTTGTCCACCACAAATCCCACTTGACCGGACCCAGGATCGAACCCGGGCCGCCTTGGTGCCCCTCAGCTTAACCAATTAAACAGTACTTCATGAAAATTTATCGGGGAGTGGTTGTATAGGGAAAGATCCCCCCTGTACCTATTGGATAGGAGGTTGGGTGGCACCCAGAACCAGTCTGGACGACATGGAAAAGTAAAAATTCTTGCCTCCACCGGGAATCGAACTCAAACCCCTTGGTCTTTCAGCCCGTGGCCAGTCAATCAGGCTCCTTGTTGTGGTCATATGTCATAATTCTGCTATAGACAAACGGCTGTTCAAAGTTACATGCGAAATATCGACAGTTCCCGTCATAAATTTCTAATATTGAAACTGACTTTGAAAATTTGGCTTTAGAGGTGTTTGGAATCGAGTCGCATATGACTGGGTTCATTAAAGAACTTCTTTGATTACGGTAATGAGATTTTTTTTTCCTTGGCACTACAGCCCCAGTGGGCCTAGGCCTACCTCCATGAATTTCTCCGTTCACTTCGGTTTTTCTAGATCTTACACATTCGGTAGGACTCCTTGGGCGGGTGATCAGCTCGTCCCAATGCCTCTACCTGTATACAAACACAGAAAAACGCACACACACAAACTAAACATCCATGCCCTGAGTAGGATTCGAACCCACTATCCCGGTTTCCAAGCGAGCGAAGACAGTACATGCCTTAGACCGCTCGGCTACCGTGACCGCCTAATGAGATTTTTGGTTCCATAAATTCAGGAAATTTGTTGGCTAGTAGAATAATCATCGAAGATTCTATACAGTAATGTGTTTTAGTTCTGTTCTTATGCAGTCTGTTGGTATGTTAATTATGACAAAAGGAATTCCTTATTATGCCAACAGCAGAGCAATATAAGAACGATGGATCACGTATTTATCCATTAAATATTCTCCACAGTCCTCTTGTCTGTAATCATACAGCTCGTGTTCCTGTAATTTTATATGAGTTTTAAACTTGGTCTCTGATGTTAAGGGAAGGACATAAACAAAAAAACTTCGTGGTTTTAGTCCCCAAGTGAATTATGCCAACCGAGCGACCGCCGCTTCTTGAAGTTAGTGCCAGCTTTTAGCGGGTAGAGGGTGTTGCGTCGTCAGCGCAACGAATCCCCACAGCAGTTAATTTCGGTTTTCTAGACCGGAGCCGCTATTTCCTTGATATAGCTCCTCAATTATCAAAGGAAAGATATAGACTGAAAATATGAAAAAGGAGGGGTGAAATGATAGGAGGTTGGGGAAAATTACACACTAAAGAGTCTCATAACTTTTATTATTCACCTAATATAATTAGAATGATGAAGTCAAATATGAGTTGGGCAGGCTATGTAACATGCAAGATGCCTAGGAAGAATGTAAGCAGGGTTCTGGTGGGAAAGTCAAAAGGAAAGAGGGCATTACGAAGACCTAAAAGTATGTAAGAATATAATAATAAAATGGATCCTAGATTAATAGGATGGGATGGTATGGACTCCATTTATACGGTTGAGGATAGGAACCAGTGGAGGGCTGTTGTGAACACAGCAGGGAACCTTCGGGCACCATAAATTTTCGTAAAATTCTTGAGTACCTGAGCAACTGGTTGATTCTCAAGAAGGCCACAAATGCATGGTCTTAATTAGTGTTCCTTTTCTTTAGAATCGGAACCCGACATACAATGTGGCATTTCCGTATCCTGGCCGTCACCCTCTCGGAATGCCTATTCTCCCACATGAAATCCATGCAACGTTTCACATGCCACGTAACAATTAATAGCTTAAGGACAATTAGTGGAAAAGATAAAGTTATCCTTGTAACAAGCCGTGGAGGCCCATAGAGTTGTGAGATGTCGAGGCTCCCACAGTTTCTAGACAGACAGCTAACAGATGGCAGTAAATTTGTCAGCCTTACGCGCCTGCCGCCCTTTACTCCCCAGGAAGATTCCTAAGGTCATAGTGCGGCTTGAAGGATAAGGTCAATTGAAAAATCCAATGACCTGTGGAATCGAATCCGTGACCTTCCGGCTTGTAGCTTAGTGTCTCAACCAACTCCTTTACCGCCAATTAGTATCAACTGAAACTGACACGCAAATTATCTGGTTCTTCTATGCAAGGAATAGTAGAATTTACACGAGAAGTTACCTCGTCTGTTCACTCAAGACAAGTTCCGAATTCTCTAAGAGGGGGAGAAGTTTGTATGTTGTCTAAGTAAGTTATAAGGTGGTCACCAGGTGGTGCTGACACCATCAAAAGTAGTCCCTCTGGGGTTGAGGGTGACGGAGGGTACAGCGACGATACGAGGGTGGAACTGCCTTCTTTGCGCTTGTATCGGAAACATGGAGGGTTAAGAGGTAACTACAGAAATGCGCTCCTTTTTAGGGGGTTGAATTTACGATAACATCTTCATAAGGGGGGGGGGAACGAGCCGAATCAACCCCAATGTCAATATATTGGGAACTGCACAACTTACCCTTCAGGTGTATGTGTCTTTTTAAGACGCGGAAAGGGGAAAGTGATGCATGTTGAGGTTTTAGTGACTAGGACGAGCTCTTAGAGGCCATTCAAAATTTCGGCATAGTTCAGTCTACATGGCGTGAATCTTACTGCTTATATCTCGTAAATAATTGACGTTTTCTTACTGTTTGGCCTAGAGAATGAATAACTTGTTTTCGGGACAAAAATTCTCCGTACATTTTTTTAAGAATTTATATGAAATTGGCAAAGAATCATAATATTCAGTGGTTCTTACGTGTAAGTGCTCTTTGCTATGTTAATTTAAAGAAACTAAGAGAAGCAGGCGTCAAGTTCAGCTGATTCTTTCCATCTGCTTGTAGTTTCTTTACAAATTGAGCTCACTTTGCCACTCGTTAAGCTGCTGTTGTTTTGCTTACCCTTCAGCCACGAAGGTGCAGACGATATGTTCCTTCGTAACAACTCAAACACATTAATTACCTGAATGTTCCATATGTTCTCCATTCCTGAAGTATATACACATTCTGATATTACGTAGAAGTGTGGAGACTGGTGATTGCCAGCACAAGGAAGACCACAACACGTTTCGTCCTCTAGTAGTACACAGATAGTTAATGAAATTTTGAAGATTTCCAAACAGCAAATGGCTGTTATGCTTTGTACTCGGGGGGCCCATCGCTTTATAATAAGTGAATGCTTTGTGTACTGCTTATCCGCGGCTCGTTATCCAGCCAGATCTTCTTTGGGATTCCCAAGGAACCCATGAAATTTTGTTTCCTAGCCTCGGGGCTTCTGAAGTTGGAAACTCACCCCCTCACCGGGAGGTTCCGGGAGCCTGAAACAGTCCTTCGCTGTTTTAAAAGCTATCGATCGCCCGCCGCCCGTCCTCTGTCTGTGCTCTTCAGTCTTTCGCTGCCAATCATCATCTGTGTTGCGCTTCCGCGTTGTGACACGGTAGTGGTAACCGCTTGATTGAGAGTAAATTGGATTGGGGCTCCGGCCGGAAATCGCAACGTCATTATGACGAACACGTCCATGTAACGATCCCACTACACCCCCCCCCCTCAATCCCCATCACCTTCCACGAATCAACAAGGAATGAGACAAAAGGGGGAATACAAAGAGGGTAAATGCTGAAGCCCCAACAGAGGGGTAGGAAGAAGAAAAGCAGCTAAAGAACTCAAGACATGATTGTAGTGGATGTTGTTGACACATGCACACGCACGCACTGAACACACTTTCTTGTTACTGTATTGCTGAACCTCGAATATACGTATATTGTGTACAGTAAAGAAAGCAGACTGCTTGTTCCGGTTCTCACGGTCTCTTCGCTTGCGGAATTTTTATTTTTTTTACCCTGAAGATGGAGGCGATACATTCCTCCGAAACGTCGGTTAACACCACATTTACACGGTGCCACATCCCGGAAGACTGATTTCTTCAATTTTTTTTTGTTTTGTTATGAATCTTTAGTCCATATATTTCCTTCGTGCTGACATCATAATTACATATTAGTAAACAAGATATCACGTTTGAAATAAAACTCATTAGTTACATACATAAACACAACACGTGAGAGACTTGAAGTGCGACAGAAATGGTGTCTGTAACACCGTAATGCGCAAGCGCAAAGTGACTCTCATATCTCGCACACATACGTGTACACTTCGCGCCAACTTCTGACTTACCCATAATAAGTTGTAGAATTATATTATGACATCTTAGAAGAGGGTTTAGGTGACTGAAAAATGTCGAAATTTCCCTTGGTGTATAAAGTGCTAATAAATAAACTTCGCATATGATTTACAGAATTTTTTCCTTAATTTCGTTAAAATTTACGTCAATACGGTTGTAATTCACATTAGCCATGACATAATTTTTATAACATTTGTCTGACGTAAACAGGAGTTTAGATGAAGTTGCATAATGAGGAACATTATAATTTATACTCTACACCCGATGTAAGAAACGCGACTACATAAAGAATTGCGAGATGGGCGCGGTATATAGCACCCATGAGAGATATGAGAAGGGCATATAATATTTGATTCCTAAAATGTGAGGCTTAAATACCACTAGATAAAAAAAAGCTAAAGCTATCCCTGTAACAGTCCATGAAAGCCCATAGGGCTTTGAGACTTCGAGGTTCTCACATTTTCTAGACAATCGGCTCAAAGAGGACGGTGAGGTTGTCAGCCTTACGCGCCGGCCGCCCTTTACCCCCCAGGAAAATTCCTGGAACTCATTTCTATTAGGGGCTGAGTCAACCCCAGGGGGCATAGTGTGGCTGGAAGGATTAGGTAAATTGAAAAAATCCACATCATAAGGTCTGGAACCCGCGACCTTCCGGCTTGTAGCATAGTGCCTCAACCAACTGGTAGGCTACAATATTAAACTGGGCCTTATATAAACGTGACACGGGATTTCAACTGGATCTATCGTGCTCTGAAGATAAAACAGTGGCGGGGTCTTGTGGACAGTGAAATGAAACTTCGGTTACCACAAAAGTTGTAGGTTATTTTATTGCTTCTGCGGTATTGTTTCCTGCAGTGTAAAAGTTCCCTCTGGTGCGATCCACGATGTGACAGACTTCACTCCTAACAAAGGCCGATCCTATACCAGAAGCTTTTGAATGCAATTCCTTCATCCTTCCAATTGCTTTTCTGATGGTAAATATTGACCGAAAGTACACCCCTCACATCTTGAAGACAATGCAGCTTATGGCTTTCTAAAAGACACTGGCAACACGCCGAGAACACATCAGGAACGAGTTAGTTGTCTGACACTTGGGATGGAAAATTGCTGGCAGTGTGAGACAATACCTTTCGTTGCAATTCGAAACTCCCTCTCACCACTACTGTTTACATTGGAACTTTTCAAAAGGGAATATTTCCAAGCTATTCTCCGGTGGAACTATCAGTTAACAATTCAAGTAATAGAACTTTCAGTGTAACAATGCTACAAGCACGATATATATGTTGTGAAGACTAATAAATATGTAAAAGTTATTGATTTCAAATCCTTCATCATCTCAAACATGTAATAAAGAATAATTATGTTAATTATCACAATATGTATTATGGTCTGAGACAAAAAATAAACTGACATTACTTGAAATTGCCAGCAGAATACAAATCAAAAGAGACATTGTCCTGTTCTGTGCCATTTTGAATGGTCTGACCAAAAGAGATTAAAATATTGGCTGTTTAAGGAAAAATTTAACAAACTATTGCTCGTTTATCTGTTAACCGGATGACTTTAATAGCAGCAAAGTACAATACAACTAAAGAGTGTTAGTGTAGGACTGTGGTCAAGCTGTTATATTAAATTTTACATACGACATACAATGACCGCCTCTGTGGTCTAGTGGTCAGCGTTCCTGGCTACAGATCCAGATATCCGGGTTAGATTCCCGGCGGCACCAGATTTTGTGAGAAGTAGTGGGTCTGGAACGGGATCCACGATCCTCGTGATGATAATTGAGGAGCTATTTCAAGGTAGAAGCGGCTCCGGTCTAGAAACCCCAAATTAACGAGCGTGGGGATTCGTTACACTGACTACGCGACACCCTCTATCCCCAAAATTTGGCGCTAAACTTCGCCAACAAGCGGCGGTCGCTCGATCGGTAAGTTCTCTTGCGGGGTAAAATAAAGGAGTTGGTTTTTGTTTATACGACATATAACTCCGAGCAATGAAGTGTTAAGATTTGCAAGATGCTGAAGTTATTCCAGGGCTTTCTGTGCCCAGATATTTGTTTAAACATATATCTTACGGACATTAGTAGCTCTACATAGGCCGGTGCGTAAGGCTGACAACCTTGCCGCCATCTGTGAACCGTTTGTCTAGAAAATGTGGGAGCTTCGACATCTCACAACCTTATGGGCCTCCATGGCCTGTTACGGGGATAGCTTTACTACTTTTTTTACTTTACATAAATTTAAGAATAATGAGAAGAATTCACATTAGAGAGGTGTTCAGGTTTTAACAAATAAAATCGTAAATTTAATCTAGTGAGTTAAGATTACTTACTTACTCATGGAGCTGAGCCCTTCTTGAGGAGGAACCAAATCTGCAGCTACTCAAGAATTTTCCAGCATTTTATGGCACCCGAAGGTTCATTACCGTGTTCACAAGAGCATTCCACTGGTCCCTATCCTGAACCAGGTCAATCCAATCCATACAATCCCATCCTATCTCTCTAAGATCCATTTTAATATTGTCCACCCACCTACGCCTTTGTCTTCCCAGTGGTCTCTTTCCTTCTGACTTTCCCACCAATATCCTCTATGCATTCCTTTTCTCCCCCTTCTTGCTACATGCCCTGCCCACCTCATCCTCCTTGACTTGATCATTCTAATTATACTTATGAGAAGAGTGAGTGAGTTAAGATTGACTGAAGAAATTATTAGAGTAGGTGGCGTGAGTCCACTAAGATCCTGAACTTAAAAAGGGCGAAGAGAGAAGAGATGACTTGACAGTAAATAGATATTCGTTAGATTATTCAGGAAGAATCTGAGAAAAATGGGAGCTGGGCTTCAAACAGTTTTCATAGCGTAGACGGGAAGGTTGATTGATAAATTGGAAAGGATTTGAAAGGAAGCACTGAGGGCCTTAGCGAAACACTACGCCAGTATTTCCCCTTTGGGGACTGGAGATAACCAGAAAGCACTTGAGAGTAGTTGGTGTCCCAGTTGAGATTCGAATAGGGCACCTCCCAAATACAAATCTAGAGTGTTACCAATACACCGTTATGTTCCCTTCGACACTGCATAGTCTGAATTGCTGAGTGTGTCATTAAATAATCTATAAACAAACAAAGAAATAAAAATAACTTACAAATCAGTGGCATCAGTGTTGGGCCTTCATTACAGTTTTTATACAAAATTTGTCATGTTTTCAGCCGTGTTAGGGATTGAGGATGGAATCGTTGTCCCATGCGCCCCCCTTTAAACTTGCCCACCCCACAGACACACTTGACTTCAGCTACATTGCAGACTTGACTCGTTTTTGCACATGAAATTCAATTACTTTCGGATTTCCGCTCGTGAAAGTTGCTGGGGTAAGTACAGGAATAGACGTTTAATTGTTCTGACGAGCGTTGTCCGCTAGAACAAAACCCGCGAAGTGGATAAAGTAGAAAGTATACTCCCCTGTTTACCCTGTAAATTGCAGGCAGTTCTAAAAACAGTTGTTCTTCAGAGGACTTACAATTTGTTTCAGGAACACACTTTCAATATAATTGAAGAGTTTTTTTTTTTTTTTTTTGAAACAATATTCTTGAAGATGTCCTTCCTTTGTCTAATAATTTTCTTCCTTTTTATATCCTTGCTCTTTCAAAGAATATTAGTTTTCGAAGAAATAAAACTCAGCCATTTTCTTGTGTAAGAAGTCGTGAACTATGTAAGGAATGCCGTTACAGCAGCCTCAGTACTTAAAAATACTCGTATAAACACGCTTTGGGAGTAAAATGGATACACTGTCCCACTTGTCTAAGTCTTAAGCACTTCTCAAAGATAATCAACCGCTAAAACCGCGAGCACATCGGAGTAGTGTAGCAGTTTCGATATATTAAGGCACCTAAAGATGGCAGTCTATGGCCGAAACATGTTGTGTTAACTGTTAAATGGTGAATAACCAATTGTTGCATTATTGACGGACTGTGAACACATAGACATTTTAATTAAAGTTTTGTAACAGGACCTGAAATACAGAAAATCCTACCCGTTATACCTACTGAGATATCCCGGCTCGTATTCCTATTGAACAGTATTAAAGAAACAGCGAGTAAGCTCCCGGGAATCCCACTAATGTTGAGTGTTTTGCGAATCGAGAAATATCGAGAGTTTCCGATTTAACTCGCCATGTTGCAACACTATGAGATGAGGAGTATTGAAAATTTAATCAGCTTTGTTAAGCATACGAACAGCCTGTTATATATTAATGGAAAAAAGATGAATTGTTAAGTTTTCGTCTTACATGACATGCTTGACGGTTTAAAATTGTAGCCTCCTGCCAGACTAGAAACAAAACTGTTTGGAAAATAAAGTCTGACGCGTCGTGTTGGTTTGTTGACAGCTTCAGTAATTGAAACTGCGAATCGTTAAACTCCAATAGCTTTCCAACAAAAACAAGTTATCCATGTGCATGGCTACTGTGCTCTGAAACTTTGTCACTTTTCAGAATAACAAATTCACAGAGAATGAATTTACAGCATCTACAAAATTATTTTGTTAATGAAAACTTAGGCTAGAAAACATGATTGAGCAAAGTTGTATATGTCTGGAGTTAAACGAATAATTTCCAACGAATTGGTGCCGTCTGGGATGTGACAATCTATAGTGCGATACGTTTCGTTCGAACCTTCTGCCTCCTTCTTCTACTATGGAATTTGAGACAAGCAGGTTACCTTACAAAAGTTTATATCTACCAGGATATGAAAAGTTATGTTCCAGAAGGCAGTAACATTCCTATTCACATCCGTAATAACCCACAATCTCACAAGTATGAGTTCGTTGAATAAGAATATTGTCACGTGTAGGGGTGACTCCGTGGCTAATAATTATAGGATCTGGATTAGATGATTGGATTTATTTGCACTTCTTTAAAATTATAATTATAATCAATTATAACAGCTCACAATCAAGGACTCGCTCCATTTCTTGCTGGGTCGCGAGTGTCTTCTCTTCCACTGTGACAAATGCCTAACGAGGAATCACTGCTCACACACTGAGCTCATTGAACTCCTTCTGAATTACAACTCTTTTATAACTTCCAAGTGGCCGGAATATAGATCACCATCTCAAACGGTTCCTCTGTTATTCTGTGTTATTTATCTGTTGCAGCGAAAATTAATGAACCGTTGCCTAGCAAATTAATTTCCGCTCATGTAGTCGTTCCGGCTTTCAGGCGATGTTTACCGAAACGTTGCCTAGGAAACGGTTATATTACGTCACAATATTATATAATTATGTTTGCTTTGACGGATTTTGCATAAGAAATTATCGCGAGCAATAAAACTGCTACTGAACATAATATAATTTCCCAAATTATTTTCTCAGACACCTTGTCATAAGTTCAGATACTTATGTCAATAATCTTTAAGGAATTTAGAAACAATACATACGTTCGTGACTTAATATCCACTTATTATGTGTTGTTGTAACACCAAGGATAGTCCATGATAATAATTTTGGTGTTTTATCCAAGTTTCTTTAACTTTATCTAAGTATCTTATACGTATTTACATGACGCATTCAGAGAATTCTATTAGGGAAGTCAACTTTCCTAAATCCACATAGGCTTCTTTGACGTCCGATCTCTTTGATGTGAAAACTATGTAATAGGCTTAGTTCGGATTTCACTACAATTCGGCTTGGTCTTAACTTTGAACTCTGCCATCAGAGGCAGCACATTTCAAACAACTGAAGGATTCAAGAGGAATTTACAAAACGAGAACACACAGACAAAGTTTCTGTGCAATCTTCCGAATTGACCAAAAGACTTCCTGGGAGTTCTCCCATCCAAGCTCACCCCACCCCCTCCTTCAATTTCCGTCCCAATGTCCCGTAGGATAAACGGGATTTTCCCGAAGGGACTAGTACAGAATGGAGAAGAAGAAGAAGAAAAACAGGGAGAAGGAATTGTACAAAACTTTCTTCCGGAGTTCCTACTTCTTCCCCCGTCTTTCCAATAAAGACGAGAGGAGAAGGTAAGAAACTCCACTTAAAAGAGAGTCACTTGTGTTTCCATCTTAAGCCCCTATCCTGCTGCTGGTGCTAGTCATTAACTTAGGACACTTTCCTGATGCCCTCAACAAGGGTCTTCTGCCTCCGCCGTAAGCTTACACAAGCAGCTTATTATAGTGATGTAGGTACAGGCAAAATTCTCTCTGTGCTTACCCAATTAAACACTAGTAATGAAGTATGGGGGAGTGGATGTATAGGTCCACAAGTTCTCTTCACCGGAGAAATAGCTCCCGGTATCCATTGGATGGGCCCCAGGAACGGTTTGTACGACACGGAAATGAGAAAAAACTTGCCCCTACTGTGACTCGAACTCTGATCCCTGGACAATACAGCTCATGCATCCCGGATCCTGTCATTTTATTGTAGAGAGCGTGGATGTTCTGGAACGGCAACGCCTACAAAAATATCAGTCAGTGGTTATTAAAGCAGTGGCTATGAAGATTGTTATCTTCTTGGATATAACGTTGTGTAGTTACATAGAAGTTGTACTAAACTACAGGGCGATCACTCACTCACTCATTCATGAAGCTGAGCCCTTATTGAGAAGCCGCCAATTGTGCAGTTACTCAAGAAATTCCCAGGATTTTATGGAACCCGAACGTTCATTACCGTGTTCACAAGAGCCCTCCACTGGTTATCAGCCAGGTTAATTCAATTCATATCATCCCATCTTATCTCTCTAAGATCCATTTTAATATTGTCCACCCAGCTACGCCTTGGTCTTCCCAGTTTTCTCATTCCTTCTGGCTTTCCCACCAATATCCTCTATGCACGCCTCCTCTCCCCGATTCATGCTACATGCCCGGCAAATCTCTTCCTCCTTGACTTGATCATTCTAATTATACTTGGAGAAGAGTACAAGTTATGAAACTCCTCATTATGCAGGTTTCTCCAGCCTCCTGTCATTTCATCTGTCTTCGGTCCAAATATTCTCAAACACCCTCAGTCTGTGTTCCTCCCTCAATGTCAGAGACCAGGTATTACACCCCTACAGAACCACAGGCAAAATTATAATTTTATATATTCTAATTTTTATGTTTTTGGACAGCAGACGAGAAGATAAAAGGTTCTGGACTGAATGGTAGCAAGCATTACCCGAGTTCAATCGCCTCTTAATTTTTTTCTGAATCAGGTTTTGAATTGTTATAGTCGTTCCCAATTATCTGAACTGTGCCACATTTTCAAAACATGTTTCCTATCTTTATGTCATGATTTTGCCTGCATTTTGGTAACGAGACAGCAACATATACTTAGTTTTCTCCGCGTTTCCTTCTAGACCAACCTCCTTACTTGCATCAATTGAAGTTCCTTTCTTTTTTCTTTATGGAACTACAAAATGATATTTACCAGAAATTGTTTTCTTCGAAATGTATCGAATGTTATGAATATTATTTAAATCGCTGGACAGATGTAAGTGCTTAAACTAATGAAACCGTAGCTCCGTCTACACCGCCGCCGTTTCTCATCCTTCCTTGTGGGTTGCTTCACGAAGCTGTCAGTTTCGTCGAAAGGCAGGGTGACTGGCGAATATTGGATTATAAAGAATCGATTATGGCCTAAACGAGATAGTGTTCCGCCATTTACCTGGATGGACTGAGGCAAGACACGAACTTCGCTCATGATAGTTGGGGTCCTAGTCGAGATTCGAAGTGGACATCTCCCGAATACATGTTTTGAGCCTAACCGCTACGAGAGTTTTCTCGTTTTTTATTTTTTTTGTCATATGATTCAAATAAACTACGACGGACGTAGCGTCAAGCAAGTCACACGACTTGCGGATGCAGATTTAAAACGGTTACTAAATCTTAGGGATCCATAAAATGAGGGCGATTTCGTGATTAGCTCAGCGACTGTTAATCACTTGTTCATATAATTTGGTTTCGTCCATTTTGTACCTATCGAACTGAAGTTGCCTGAAATAATCAAGCACCCTATACCGAACGAAAGTTCTGAATATTTGTGTGAATAGTTTCATTATAAAGATTTGAATGCTTAGATTATATATAGAAGATATAAATTCAGAGGACTTTTAAGATAAATCTTCACAACAGATTTCTCAAACTGGTGTAGCATTCCTATTATTTCTTAAGAGACCTGCTCTGCTGCCCACTCAGCTTCCTGTCCAAAAGGTACGGGGGGGGTCGATTTAACCAGGGCTAAAGGGGTCGGGGCGTGAATCTGACTACTCACATCCATGTGGTACAAATTTCAAGAATGGTGGAGTTATACCGCCACTCTCCCTTACGTCTTCATAGAGTGCTGCTTAATTAATTAAGCGCAGGGTCAACTTTGCCTTTTACCTCACGATTTCTTAAATGTGTGCAGTACGAAATTAACTTAAGCAAGGCTATCTGCAGCGAACACGTTAAGACTTATATATAGTAAGCACCTTGTTCGAAGGGTGGGGTACAGACGAAAGGCAGTTTCTACACATCCAGGAGTGGGTTGAGCGTGACGCTGACCTTTGAGGAATCCACAGACCGATGTCGAGTGAATAAACTGGTTGGAGTATGTGATTAAAACGGATCAAACAGGGGTAGCAAGGTAAAGGTCCATATTGAGACGATTCTAAGATACAGAGAGTGATTTAAGGGAGTGGGTGTTGAAGGGGTGGAGGCCAAAAGAGAATAATAGAAAAAAATTGGAATATTTCAGTAAGAAAGACAAATTCCTCAGAGTAACGCAAAATGAAGGAGTAAAATGTAAAGTTGTCCCTGTGCTTAACTAATTAGGCACTACGCCTTGAATGTGTATGATGGAGTTGATGTATAGATCCACATTTTTTTACTTGGCACAAGTTGGAGGTGAGTGATCAACTTCACGCCCCGGCCGCTATACCCCCGTGGAAAGAGCCCCCGGTACCCATAGGACAGGAGGCTGTGTGGACCTCAGAACCGGTCTGGAGAACGTGGAGTAGAAAAAAATTCTTGCACCCATTGGGACTTCAACTTCGACCCCTAGGTCCTCCATCCCGTAACCAGACACTATCCCGGCTCTTAGAGTGAAGGAGTAACTAAGTAAAACAAAGAGATGCACGACATCCCCATTTAAAATTTATTTTTGCGAAAACGTTTCCAATCGATATTAAATTATTTTCATCTTGGATATAAATAATTTCAAAATGTCTTTTACGTTATTAGAATATGTTCCTGAAGATGGCGGTTTGTTCCTCACCCGAACGTCCAGAAGCAAAGAAATGTGTGCGACCACGTGTGCCGTCTCTGCGTTTCGAGACAGGCTGTACCCAATATGTGCATATCTGGGGAAGGAGACGTCAGATTTCAACTTAGACAAGGAAAGATGACAGAGATATTGGAGTTGAGGAGGCACGAGAAAGATGGAAAAAGTATGAGAAACACGGAAGGGGAGATATGAGATAAATGCTCGATGGATGAAGGCAAACATAATGGATGAGAAGAAGGGGGTAGCGTAGAAAATGAAAGAAAAGTGAAATATGACTGAAAGGGACTGGAGGCCAGAGGGAAAAGAAGTGTGTCATATGGCAGGTTTGAAGCAAGTGGGCTCCAGTACAGGAAGCCCTCAAGTGTTTGTTCGAGAACACGTCACATTCGAAATTACGCATGTTCAGTGGCACAACTTCCGTTTTTCTCTGTAAGACTGCATCCTATTTATGTAAGGAAAGTGTAATATAAAATGGCGAACAGCCAAATTAATATAAAATAATTCGAACTACACAATAAACATAACTCCACACGCCGCAGAAGACATATTTAGAAAAATACCGTCATTTTTACACTCATGTCTTTGTAAAAGGAAAGTCCTCTCCGACATAACATATTATTATAACTACATTTGCATAATGAGGAGCTTCATAACTTGTACCCTTCTCCAAGTATAGTTAGAATGATCAAGTCAAGGAGGAAGAGATTTGCCGGGCATGTAGCATGAGTCGGGGAGAGGAGGCGTGCATAGAGGATATTGGTGGGAAAGCCAGAAGGAATGAGACCACAGGGAAGACCAAGGCGTAGCTGGGTGGACAATATTAAAATGGATCTTAGAGAGATAAGATGGGATGATATGAATTGAATTAATCTGGCTGATTACAGGAACCAGTGGAGGGCTCTTGTGAACACGGTAATGAACCTTCGGGTTCCATAAAATGCTGGGAAATTCTTGAGTAGCTGCAGAATTGGCGGCTCGTCCAGAAGGGCTCAGCTCCATGAGTAAGTAAGTAAGTAAGTAAGTACATTTTTATTCATTGTGTGTAGTGCGTCTTTTATTGTTTGTGTAGTTTTGTGTGCTGTGATTTATTTGAGCACGGTGTGTTATTTTCTGTGATGTTTGTTATTTGTGTGTTGTGTCTTATTGTAGTATCACTGTCACAGGATAAAAACCAATTTGCAGTTAAAATAAACAATAATAATATTTGTATATGGGAGAGAAGAGGAATGGATATAGGGTATTAGTGTGAAAGCCAAAAGGAAAGAGACCACTAGGAAGACCAACACGTAGGTGGATGGATAATATTAAGATGAATCTTAGAGAGATAGGATGGGGTGGTATGGATTAGATATGGTTTAAATTGACTTCGAGTATGACGTTTTAATCCATGAAGCGTGCAGTCGCATATGCGTCGAATGCACAGTATTAGTGCAGCGTAGCACTTTTAGCATAGTAAGACACCTGAAGATGGCCATTTAGGGCCGAAACATTTGTTGAAAGTGAAAGTGTGAGAAAGAAGGAACAATTTGTTGCATTTT
Organism: Cryptotermes secundus; assembly: GCF_002891405.2. Classification (NCBI taxonomy): domain Eukaryota; kingdom Metazoa; phylum Arthropoda; class Insecta; order Blattodea; family Kalotermitidae; genus Cryptotermes; species Cryptotermes secundus. The sequence goes on from NW_019729218.1 coordinate 3,583,813, forward strand.
TGACGGACTGTGCAGTACTTCAGGTTCAGCCTTAACATTCCTGTTGCTCCCACTTGGAACATAGGGCATCCGTGAAACGCTTCGTTTCACTTCAATTTCTTAATCTTAATCAGTCGGTAGAACTCCTTGGACGGGGGATCAGCCAATCGCAAAGCCGCTACAGAATAAACACAAAGAGACATCCATGCATTGAGCGTGATTCGAACCCACGATCCCAGTGTTCGAGCAGGCGAAGATATTTCAGGTCTTAGATCGCGTGAATAACTGTGCAGTACAGATACTTATATTGTGAGATGAGTCACGGAAGATTCACGGTGCCAAATTCCAGAAGACAACAGTCTTCAAATGGGCACGTGTTTTTCTACATTTGGACTTGGACGATTGTCGTACTTTCTTGAAGAATGGGAGACAGAGAGGCATTATTGGCCGCGTGAAGATTTCAGGACAAGGACAGAAATACGGATGGATATGTGAGACAGAGAGAAAGAAGACGGATGGAAATTCGTGATCACACTGTTAAATATTTTTACAACCCTGTAACTTGTGTCCTCTTGGGACAAATTACAATGAAATGGGTATCCATAGGCAAATACATGGCGAATTGTAACATTAATATTGATAAAGGAGGGAAATAGAACTGACAGCCTAAGTTTATTTCTCCCCACGCTAGAAATTTCTGTAAGATCTTCGGACATAAGATTGTGATACCATAGTCGATCCTGAAGGAAATAAGAGGGCTGCTCTCACGATGGTTTCTTGCTTGTCTTATTTTTTAAACCCTGAAAATGGAGGCGAAATATTCCGCCGAAACGTCGGTTAACTTACAATGAAATACACTGCGTTTTACCTCAGAAAATAGAACTCTTCATAACAACAGCTGTGAGAACCTCAAATCTTCCAATTGCATACTACACGTATTGTCGCTTTGAACAGAAACGTCTAAATACCGCAGAGAGCTACTCTTCTCAGGTATAATTAAGGAATATACATATAAGCGGTAGCGCAGTTGGTTGAGGCACTATGTTAGAAGCCGGGAGGTCGCGGGTTCAAGTTTCGATAAGGTCATTGAATTTTTTTCAATTGACCTAAACCTTCCGGCTGCAGTATGGTCCTGGGGTCGTCTCAGACTCTAACAGAAATGAGTACCAGGAATATTCTTGTGGATAAAGGGCGGTCGGCGCGTAAGGCTGACAACCTTGCCTCCATCTGTGAGCTGATTGTCTATAAAATGTGGGACCCTCAACATCTCACAACTCTATGGGCCTCCACGTCCTGTTACAGGGATACCTTTGCTTTTACTTTACTAATTCATACTCATCTCATTTTATTCTACGATTTTATAGTTGAAATGGTGTTAAATTTATAATCAATAAAATAAATGATTTGTAATTTACTGCGGGCCATATGTTCATGGACCACAGTTTGCTAATTATGGTGCCGTTCTTATATATGAATTCGGGAAGAGTGAAATTGGCACAACTGGAAGTAACTAGCAGTGCCTGAGACGGGGGAATTTTAAAGAGGACAAGGTTGTTGTAACACGTCAACACCCAAGCTGTCTTAATGTAAGCCTCAGACTAGAGACAATGCTCTGTTGTTTTTGGTTCTCACCACAGGAAATTACACTTAGAGCAGCAAGTTTCAATTTGTCAAATGCACGGATGTTACTCCGCTGTCACGTCAGTGAATCTGAGGGGTTGATTCATCCGTTGCAACATGGTCCGGGGTCAGACCTACCTACAGAACAATATAGTTCGGAAACAAGCGCAGATATACTGTTCATGAAATATATTTTTGAGACTGCGACATAAATTGTTACTTAATTGTTAGGAAGTTACTAGATTCAATTTTCCGTGTACCAACAGGAACCGGCGATCTCGTTACACACATGGGGAATTTCATTCCATAAGGTTGTCTACACAATGCATGACGCATGCTTAGAGATGTTTTAGGCAGACAATAGAAAAGGTCAGAATTACTGGGTTTTCAGACTTTGTCCATCGTCCGGTATTCTACAAACTACAAAGCACTTTTCGAAAACTGGATCTGTTTCCGTCCTCAGGTGAGAGGGAGACACTTACTTTATTGTTTACATTAGAAAGAACTAACTTCCGTTACTAGGACATCTCTTTCTTTGTCACGATTTTGGATTGTGTGACAATAGATGGAGTATGAAAAGGATATTACATTTACTGACCACTTGTACACACCACTCGTAATTACCAATAATACAAGTGTTATCGCAAGTTTCCATATTTTACAGCTCAGAACAGCACCCGCTAATCATTTTCCAGCCTGCTGTATCTTAACCAGCCGTTCCTTGGAAACGACTTCTAACAGTGGAAATTCTTCAATCACTGAACATTATACACCATATTCAGAATATTTTAGATTCTAATAGAAAGGGTGATTATTATCGTTGTATATTGTGTAACCTCATGTATCCTGATATCCTCTTTGCCTTTGCAATAGTCCCTTGGGCCAGTCTTTCCTTAATCCGTACCTCTTGACCTCCCTTTATTACATATTGCTCAAGCAAAATAATTTTCTCCAAAATCTCTGCTCAACTAAAAAATCGGCCATTTCAAGGACCTCAAATTCTTCCTCGTTCTTCTTTCTCCGACTGGTTCCTTCAGAGCTCCGAGTACTAGCATACCTCCCCTTGTACCCTTAAGGATATTTCCCACGCTCGGTTTACTTTTTACCGTGAAGACGTACGCAGTATATACCGCCGACACGCAGGTAAAATTACGAGTATATGGACTACATTGTAGTCCATACGGGGGCACGGGGTGGCGTAGTTGTTTGAAGCACTATGCTACAGTCCGGAAGGTTTGCGGGTTCGATTCCTGATGGAGCCACTGGATTTTTCAATTGGCCTAATCCTTCCAGCCGCACTATGGCCCTGGGGTAGACTCATCCTCTAACAGAAATGAGTACCGGGAGTCTTTCTGGGGCTAAAGGGCGGCCGACGCGTAAGGCTGACAACCTCACCGCCATCTGTGAACCGACTGTCTAGAGAAAATTTGGGAGCCTCGACGTCTCACTACCCTATGGGCCTTAACAGCTTGTTACATGGATAGCTTTACCTTAGCTTTAAAAAATTAATGTGTTCTGAGATGTGACGCCATATCTCGTATATAAATGGTGATATCACGATGCTTCCGATGAACTGGACGTGTAGCATGCAGTGACGTAATTAATTCAAAATACAAGACTTGAGACATAAAATGAAGATACCATTCGGAAAACACAGGCGTAATTGGGAGGATAATATCCTATATTTATTTATGATCTATTTAATGACATTCTCAGTATTTCAGACTACATACAAGTTTCGACTGAGGTGATGTTTAGTAGATAATTAATTGGAAGGCATGTGAAAGAAGTTGTCATGTCCTACCTCGATATAATATCGTGGCGTTACAAGTGTCTGAGTCAATGTTAGAACCCAGGACCTCCCAGATGTGAAGCATGAAGTCATGTCATTCGATCGAGGTGTTCAGTGAATCCCAGATGACAATATTCTTCAAGTTATATAATATTAAATTATATTAGCATAGGTAATGAAAACATTCTACTCCTCTAAATAATGTGGTGTTTTAAATTCTGAAAGAACAGAATTATAAGCACCATTTCCACTGAAATGTATTTTCAGACATCTATGTGCGTAGTCATTCATAGTACATATATTCATAGATGGTAAGGTAAAATTGTCCCTGTGCTTGCTTAATTAAGTACTACAACATGACGTATGGAGGGTGGGTGTATAGACCCACGTTATTTTGACCACGGCACTAGTTGGAGGTGAGTGGTCAGCTGCACGCCCCGGCCGCTTTACCCCCAGGAAAATAGTCCACGGTACCCATTTGATAGGAGGCTGAGTGGGCCCCAGAACCGGTCTGGATGACGTGGAGAAGAGAAAATTCTTTCTTTATATATTTAATATAAACACAGTTTTTTTCTGCAATGACATTTGTCATCAGAGAGATCTAGTGACGATAATGAATTTCATTTCGTGATGTTATAACAGATGTCGCTACACGGAAGCAAAGACGATAGATGGCATTACTGGTCGAGCAAATGAAACGTGTTGCCAGTTAGATATATAAGACCTGCTTACTGTGTATATCATGTCGGTTAAATGCGCACACAACTTCTACCAGAGTACACGGCGGCACATTCCAGTACTCTTCATGACCATCTCAGTAAGAACCTCAAATCCTATACAATTAGAGATAATTTGACCATAAAATGGTTAATGACTACAACCCAAATTATACTTGCTGATTACTGCACAAGGAGATCTGTAACTTTATAGAAAACTCAGGAAACTTAAAACGATTTCGGTGAAAATACACGTAAATATAGAGCCTTCATGACATAGTGGATATAGTGCATACCATTAAGTTCAGTGTTACCAGTCTCTAACTGTACCTATGTATGCTATTCGTTACAGCGATGACAGGAAAGGAAGGCAGGTTGTTTGCTTTGCTTACAATATTGATGAATTATCGTTGTTGACCTTGTACATCAAATGTACACACGTTTTGTGGTTATTGCACAAACACAGATATTTACAGAACCATTTTCGTGATAGTTTTTATATTGGTTACAGTGAATATAGAAACTCCACGGCCACACGTCTCTCACTCTTACTCACTCCCCGTTTGTTTGTTTGTGTTTGTATTGTGGATGCTGATTACGCAGGTCTATTGTGCTAGAACATAGGTCAAATGAAGTGTCCAGTGCGCCGTATCGTCTCCAATTTCTGGGCACAGTATCACTGTCTGCATTGGCTGTCGTGTAATACTGAGAAATTTTCAACATTAGCAGTTTGAAACCTGTGTACTCATCTGTATGTTATTTTGTTTATGTGCCCTCCACATAAACTTTCTGCACAGATGTAGCCAATCTTGTATAATATTTTCGGCTGTCTTTCACGTTTAGTCTATATTACATTCTTTTCAAAGAATGCTTCCTGTTTGTTTATCCATCAGAAGACAACAGCTCTCGAACTCTCTGTGTATAACGAATCAGCCCCACATACCCTATGTGATTGTGAGGCCATAGCTTACTAAAGGCGCGTCCACATTGCTCGTGTGACTCGCTATGTTCGCGAGTAATGTGAACGATATGACAAGTCACGAGACAAGCAAATTTAAAATGTTTAATTTAAAAACTATAGCCAATAAATTAAAATACAACTACAGCCTATACACACTACGAGTAAATATACGGATCCTCACGCGCCGAAGCCTGGCGAGCAACTGAAGTAGTGTGGACGAAGATTTACGAGCACAAGTACGAGTAATGTATACGCGCCTTTAAGATTTCGCCACCTGGGTCAGTTCTTCATGGAACCAAGTGACTCTTATGACGTCCCCATAAATAGGGTCCTACATTTCATTGGAAGTGTAGGATTAATTAAGGGTTAATCCAAAGGGGAAGCACAATAGATCAGTGAAGGTCGCAGTGGGAGGGTCGGACTTTATGGTCCACCCCTTACACACACACACACACACACACACACTCACACACCTATACATACGTACATACATACACACACACACAACTGTTTATAATGAGTTTGTTGATTTCAGTGATGTCTTGCTACATGAGAGGGCATAATCAGGTAGATATACACTAATAACTTAAACCAATAATTTAAGAATAAGTTAAAGTATATCTTTCCGACTATGGCTTCTCAGGAGACAGCACTGAAATCAATAAACTTGTTATACACAGTTAATGTGAATGAGGGTTTGGGTCCCGTTGGGAGCAAGAATCGTCTCTTTTCCACAGCGTCCAGACCGGCTCTGGGGTCCACCCAGCCTCCTGTCCAATGGATTCCAGGGGCTCTTCCTCGTGAGTGAAGCGGCAGGGGCGTGAAGCTGACCACTCACCTCCAGCTAGTGCCGAGGTCAAGAAAATATCGATCTATACATCCACTCCCCCATACGTCTTCATGGTGTGATGCTTAATGAAGCAAGCACAGGAGCAACTTTTATTTTTACTTAACGATTCTGTCGGTATCGAGGTTATACGACGTCGATGATATGATAATGAATAAGGAGCATTTGGTGGAATAAAAATTGACAGGGGAAAGGGAAACACTAGGAGAAAATCTTTGTCCACTATATAATTATGCAACGGAAACATAACACCGAATGACGAAAAAAAGCAATAACCACATTGAAGAACTACAATCAGATGCAAGATTTTAGGTTCTCACTTTGGTGAATATGGAGTTAGAATCTTCCGAGATGTAACTCCGTGTAGTCTGGTAGATCTTTGCCAAAATTCTCGAAAGAAAATTTCTCCACCGCTAAGACAGAAGAGTTTACTCTGTAAGTAGATTTTGAAATAAAACATGTATCTGACATTTTAGTGTTGTGTGTTCTTACGTTAGAATTTGTGTGATGCTCTTTGCAGGTCGTCGATGTTTCTTTTTCCTTCCCCGATTTTTTTTTCGGCAACCGTCAGCTTCGTAGTGTCTCAAAGTCGCCGGTAATGCCACCATAAATCCATGACGACATGTCGATTTCCCGTCTGTCGGAATAAGGGGCGGTGTTGACGGAGGAGAACGAGTTGGACTCGTGGTTGTTGAGGGACGAACACTAGAGGACGCAAGAATGACATGATAGCTCGTGCGTTCCTCTAAATCATGAATTTGGGCTTACACATTGAGCTTTCAAATTATCCATTATTTGCAAGCGATTCTTGCCGTTTTCTTTACTTCCGTTAAGAATAATATTCTTACCCCTTCTTTAAGAAATAAAAAGTAATAATGTACTTGTCATGTCTCTCCGTTTGTGACGCAGTATCAGCGCCTAAAACTCCTGACAGATTTATTTAACATTCGTCAAGCTGTTCTGATTTATATCCATATTTATAAAAGTAAAATCTGATTTACACAGAACCATAAACGGAATTTCCCATGTGTGTCATAAACCACCTTGTAGATGTTACTGAAATTCAGTATAGAAGACGCCCTTAAATATTTGTCAATTAATTCCGATTTTCAGCTGAATTAACCCTATTTCGCTTATGATCATAAATTGAATTTTAGTTGAGGAGATTGAACTCGGGTAATGGTTGCTACCATTCAGTCCAGAACCTTTTGTCTTCTCGTCTGCTGTCCAGAAACAAAGATTAGAATATACAAAATTATAAATTTGCATGTGGTTCTGTATGGGTGTGAAACTTGGTATCTGACATTAAGGGAGTAATATAGACTGAGGGTATTTGAGAACAGGGCGCTGAGGAGAATATTTGGACCGAAGAGAGATGAAGTGACAAGAGGTTGGAGAAAACTTCATAATGAGGAACTTGATAATTTATACGCTTCTCCAAGTATAATTATAATGATCAAGTTAAGGAAGATGAGATTGGCTGGGCATGTAGCACGAATGGGGGAGAAAAGGAATGCATATAGGATATTGATGGGTAAGCCAGAAGGAAGGAGACATGTGATATGTTTTTACCTGTTTTTACCTGTCACAGTTGTGACATCTATATAACAGGTACATAAAATAACGCGCGTATTCGAATGCAACGTTGTGTCAAAATTTCAAAGCAATCGGTGAAGAACTTTCGGAGATCTTCGATTAGAGACAAACGAACATTTACATTTTTATTTATGTAGATATAAGCAATGGTTCTAAGAAACTTATACGTTAAGAGTTACAAATGTGGTGACGATGCGAACCAGTTAACCATACAAAACACTGTGGTAACTGCGCTAATCACCTGCTTTAACAAAACAGATCTCTGCAATTATTCCACCTAATATATTTAAAGATTTCCTTCTAGGCCTGCAGCATTAAACAGTATTTGTGAAAGTGAGGAACTGTGTTTTCTGTGAGGTAAGAACTGACTACTTGAACATTATTTAGTTGACTTTATGCTTCATAAAGTAAAATAAGGTAAAAACGTAAAGTCGTCACTGAAATTAACTAATTAAGCACTACGCCATGAAGGCGTGTGGGGGGGTGGATATATAGATCCACGTTTTCTTGACCTCGGTACTAGTTGGAGGTGAGTGGTCAGTTTCACGCCCCGGGTGCTTTACCCCCGACGAAAGAGCTCCCGGTATCCATTCGATAGGAGGCTGGGTGTGCCCCAGAGCCGGGCTGGATGGAGCGGAGAAGGAAAATTCTTGAACCTACCGGGACTAAAACTCTGACCCCTCGGTCATCCAGCCCGTAGCTAGTCGCTATGCCGACTGAGCTATCCCGGCTCTTCATACATAGATACAGTCACTCTCTAACCACCCAAGTGGCCGAGTGAGAGATGAACCAAATTTGGGATCCGAGGATGTGATAAGGTGCTGCCTCTTTAAATCCAATGCACACCTCAGAGGGCGGAAATAGACAAGTGTGGAGCAATGATGGAATGATGAGTAGCTAGAGAAAAACTCGAGTTTCTCTTCATGTGGGACTAAACTTACTCGAAGTCTCCCGGTATTGAAAATAAGCTTCAGCAAGGAAAAACTAGTCTTAACATTTGAATGTAGGTTGGCTATTAATGGAAAGTAGCAACAGAAAGAGGTAACTCATTTGAATGGTTACCAATTCGATGAATTAACAGCATTTGAATGGATACAGAACTCTTTGTCCCGGGGGAACCCTCCACTGTTTTGACGCAATTAATAACAGGCAAAGGCGTCAGTCTCTGTGGCTTTCACAGCGTTGCTGGGACAGCTCCAACTGCCCTTAATCTTTGTTTCGGATTTCTGCTGGAGGAAGTCCAAAACCGAAATCTTCCAAATTACAGGCCCTTTACAAGTGCTGGCATCTGCAGAAAGAAAACGAAACGAAATATATTATATACATTTATTTTATAAAAATTGTATCGAATTTATGTAATAGCTGTATACATGTTATGGTTTCTATTGCTTGTAATTTTCCAATAAACCAAGAAACGTGTCTGAAAATATCTGCGGTATTGGTAGAATCGGCGGTTACGATAGCCGAGCGGTCCAAAGCATGCACTGTTTTCGCTCTCTCGGAAGTCGGGATCGTGAGTTCGGATCCCACACAGGGCATGGATGCTTGGTATATGTTCATGTTGTGCAGTGTGTAGCTAGAGTCTTTGCAAAGAGCTGAACACTCGTTCAAGGAGTTCTACAGACTATAAAATGATAATGAAACTTAAAAAAATCAATGGGCTGTAGATCCAGTGAGAAAAAGTTGGGTGGAATTAAATTACTATATATGATATGTGTAGATTTCCAAGAGTTAAGTTTACGCATTCGTAAATAAAAATACAAGAACAATTTCTGAATTCCGAATGAACGCATTATACAGTACTGAGAAAGGAATATTTATATGGTATACGTGTATTTATTTAAAATAGCGAAAATTAATTTTAGGATGTATATTAGCAGGCTTTTGCTCTAACACGAACACACAAAATAATTATACTTTTACAGTTTAATAAAATATTAAGCTCTTAATATTGAAGCTTTTATGAACAGTCACACTTGCAGATATTCTTGAAATTTCAGCCAGTTCTGCTGAGCTGAAATCGGTAAAAATAAGAATTTGTTGATGTTTGTAACTGACTAGCCTAATAAAATTCGAATAATACGGTGCATTGTGCTTGGTTGTGCGGCAGCAGACGCGGTGAAAATTAATTCAATCAGCGTAAGTCTTTCCGCTTTTTGCCGTACATTTCACAACTTGTAAATACATAGGAAGGTAGATAAATAAATGAACAACTATATGTTCATATGTGTATATCTGTATGTATAGTACATCTCCATATCAAATTTCAAAACCTTAATCTCAATAAATCAAGTTAAGGAGGATGAGTGGGCGGGACTTTTAGCACGAATGGGGAGGAATGCATACAGGATATTGGTGGGAAAGCGAGAAGGAAAGAGACCAGTAGGAAGACCAAGACTTAGATGGGTGAACAATATTAATTTGGATCTTAGGGTGAGAGGGTGGGATGGTATGGACCGGATCGATCTGGCTCAGGATAGGGACCGGTGAATACGGTATTAAATTTTCAGGTTCCATAAAATGCTGGAAAGTTGTTAAGTAGCTGCAGAACTGGCAGCTTCTCAAGAAGGGCTCAGCTCCATGAGTGAATCAGTGAGTTTCAGTGGTTTGTTATTGCCATCATATCTAAAGCCAAAAAATTGCTTTAATGTCCACAACGTTTTTAATTTATATTCTCAATAATATACCTTAATATTTTTGAGAACTTATTAGTCAAGCATAGATTCTCTTCACGTTAAATCTTCCTGGGCGTAAGGCTGACAACCTCACCGCCATCTATGAGCCGATTAGCTAGAAAAAATATGGGAACCTCGACGTCTCACAACCCTAAGGGTCTTCACTGCCTGTTACAGGGATAGCTTTACGTTTTTACCTTTTTTTTTTAATTTGTCAGATTTCACTTCAGAGTTCGACAACATCGTCACGTCTGGAATTGTTGATTTACGCAGCCTAGTCAATACTCAACTTTCGCATTTGTCTCTTAAGAGTTGCGTCATTTATTTCGATAAACTGTCATTCACTAATCGTCAAAGTTGAATCGTAAGTGAGGACATTAAGAATGCTTAGAGCTTTGCCTGTATGTCTTAATTTCACGGAGCCTAAATACAAGGTAGATTTATCTGTAACTCACTTATTGTAGTCGTAGTCTTAGCTTAAGTTCAATTGACTGTTTCATAGTAAACCAGGCAAAATTAAATCTTTGGAATTTGCGTGCGAGTGAACAGAATTCCTGCTTCTATTTCGGATATCCTCGGAATCGATTATAAGCCTGGCTGGCTATCCAGTTTTGATGGTTCTCCTCAGACCCTCCAAGTAAGCGTTTACATAATATTTTACAAGATAAAGCAGGTTCCTTCCACATCCCTTCGACTTCATCATTCATAATCATCCTCTGATTTGGCACTGTATAATTTACACGGTTCATAAAACGTCATTAAATAAACAAAGGAATAAAGGAAATACCAATATTATGCTATTGGATCTTTTTTATCGGAAATTTGGGAGTGGCCAGTTCGTGTCAGTCACAATTTCAGAACTTGATTTCATCAGTTTGAATGAAGATAGTCCATTCTGCTCCACAACAGGAGTCGTTGAGGAAAACTACTGGAGTTAGTAGAGGCAGTTTCGCTTCTATCGACTCCTTCCATGAATAAATAAACTTCGATGTAACATAAAATATCGTTTGGTGTTTAAATAAAAAGAAAGGCTTGTGAAACGTAGATTCCAATTGAAGGTAAACTTATTTCAATTTACAGGGAAAATATTCGTCCAAATAGCAAAGGGGCGGAATGATTCGTTTATAAAACGTAGGGTTGGGGGCGGGGAGGGACAGCACCGAGGAACTGAGTGCAGCTGCTTGGCTGAGCTAGTATTCCTCTGGGATCACAAAGCAAAATCGAACCCACGTCCGCCAAATTGGTTTCTGTCAGTCCAGACATCACGCAAGGATTTAAAATTCCAGATTCTGAAGGGGTTTCCTTATCAGAGCACCATCATACATAACAGTTTTGCAATAAAGTTATATACCAAGTTACATTCGGCGCTGTTAAAAAGACGCATTCGATTGCTGAATGTGAAAATAAACACAAGGAAATTACTTTCATTTCGCAGTTACATTTCACTCTGTTCAATATTCTAACAGAATTCTTACTTACTTACTTACTTGAGCGCGCCATAACTGAGGCGGTTAGTCGCTGGCTTCCCACCGCGGCGGCCCGGGTTTGATCCTGGGTCTGGTCAGGTGGGGAGCTGGGGCAGGTTTTCTCCGAGTACTTTGCATTCCCCTGCCAATCTTCATTCCACCAGTTGCTCCACAGTCACCCTCACCTATCATCTGGGGCTGGTACAATAGGCCAGGAGTGGCCGCAGTACAAGGGACTCAGTCCCACCCCCCTAGCAATAATAAAATAATAATAATATTTACTTAATCCGTTTCCCTTATACCTTTACGGTGTCGATGTTTTTTTTTTTTTTTACATTTTGATAATTTTACAAATGGTAGGGATCCTTGGACGAGTGATCAGCTAGTCGCAAGGCCTCTACCTAAACACAAGACAACACATACACATAGCAAACATCCATGCCTTGTGCGGGATTCGAACCCACCATCCTGGCTTCCGAGCGAGCGAAAACAGTGCATGCCTTAGACTGTTCGGCTACCGTGACCGGCCTAAGAGAGTTCTTAGGAGAATATTAAATGAACTTTTAAAGGTTTTGGGCAGTGATCCGAAAGTTGGGTTAGTTCTTAATGCTGGTGAAATAGTTATACGTTCAGTATCATATTCTGGTCCTGATAATTCCTTAGAGGTGGTTTATTATATATATACCGCTTCACATAGCCTTGTATATTCATTCATTCATCAGTAATCTGTCAAGACGACAGGTCCACAGTCTCTTCCAAAACAGTTCCTCCACTTGATGCGATCTAGAGCTTTCTCCTTCAAATGAAATATCTCGCATACATGGTATCTCTGGTTTTGGAAAGAGACTATCCAGGAAAAGTGATAATGTGGTAGTTTTTCCATTTGCTTTCCACATCGCAGTACAACAGCCGTTCAAACCACTCTGGTCACGCCTGTTGCTATACGAACTTGAACCATCTCGAGCATTATTTACTCTGTGCTTCAAGTCGCTGCTGATGACGCTGCTTCCGGCATCAGTTTTTGGTGTCTCTCTTCGTCTGATGCCTACCCTTTGACCTGTCCAGCAAGGGAGGCCCTGCCAGTAGCTACGCTACCGCTGGTATAGCTCTCAGGGTCATTGGCATACTCAAACCCCCTCACCACGATTAGGTGGAGCCACCAACGAGGGGGAGCCTTGTATATACACTTAATTAATAAAATTACACATATAATGTCACTTGTAGCGGGGGTAAGCTAAAGTTGTACCCGTGCATAACTAATTGAGCACTACATCATGAAGGTGTATGCGGGAGTGTATGTATAGATCCATATTTTCTTGACCTCGGCATTAGCTGGAGGTGAGCGGTCAGCTTCACGACCCGGCCTCTTTAACCCCGGGGAAGGAGTTCCCGTTACCCATTGGATAGGAGGCTGGGTGGACACAGAGCCGGTCTGGACAACGTGGAGAAGGGAAAATTCTTGACCCTACTGGGGTTCAAACTCCGACCCCTCGGTCGTCCAGATCGTAGCCAGTCGCTATACCGACTGCGCTTTCCCGGCTCCTAATTCCAGATTAATTCTGATAGGAACAGAGCAGAGAGCCCAATACGAAATGTAGATTTCAGCTGGTTGTTCAGAATTTCAATTCTCATATAAAACCATTCCTCACATGACCATATTGTACACACCTTTTCCGGAGGAACGGCAATAAATTTTGAAGCAAATCGCCCTTTTCCTTGAAAAGAAGGTCTCGATATTCAGCCTCGTGTCCGCACAGAATTCTGAGAAATAGAACAATCTTGAATAACATTGTGTTTGTGATGTAGTTACTAGTGATTCTTCCGCTACTTTATCCTCCCTGCCCACGTTGTTTCGTGTTCTTATTCCTCTCCTTATAGAGATGTTTGTGCGTTCATCCGTACCGTTATTTCTTACCCTCATTCTGCGCCCGGCTACATCGATCTCACTGCACAACATGTCCTGCTTCTGGCTGGTAACGCCAGCGACTGCAGCCTATGCCAGTCTTCAGACCTCCAACTTTCAAATTTTTCACGTCTTTTTCGCTATGTGTCTCCCATTCGTAGATCGTGGTGACAACACGGATTGAAACACGAAAAGAAAAATGAAACAGAACGAAGAGAGGGGGGAGAAGGAAAGTAAATTTCCTGAAATGTTTCGACCGTATCCTCTATTACCACTACTTACATTTCTACAAAAGTGAAAAATGAACCACTCTGTTAATGAAAAGAGCGTTAAGTTGACCGATATTATCTTTTGACTGTCTCCTTGAAGCGAAAAGAACGCCCATCCCCACTTGTTCTGAACGTAGCCTCAATACATGGACGTCTGGTTACGATTTTCAACCTTTTCAGACCCTGAAGACATAGATGGGCACGTGAGGTTATCGAAGATAAAGAAGAAAGAAGTGAAGGAAACAAATATGAATAGAACAAGGGGAGGGGTAAAAGGGAAGAGAGGAATAGAAATAAAGGACGAGACAGAAGAGAAAATATAATAAAAATTTGAAGAGAAAGAATAGGATAATAATGAAGAGGAAAAGGAAAGATTATTTCTGAAATTTTCGTCTGAACGAATTCAAACACTAACTCCAAAGAGAAAAAGAAATTCCTGAGAAGCTGATAGTTGCTCACATGGCCAAGAAATTCCCAGACTTTATGGAAACCGAATGTGCCTATATTTGTTTGTGAATATTCTCATTTCATTTAAAGTTGAATAATTCTGACAGAAGCTGCCGCCATCTGTGAGCCGATTTTCTAGAAAATCTCGGAGCCTCAACGTCTCACAACCCTATGGGCCTACATGACCTGTTACATGGAAAAATTTTATCTTTACCTTTGTTTAAATTGTCACATGTAAACTCTTCTCCAACGCAATGCGGTTTTATTATATAGATGAAAATAATTAAAACGAGGAAGATTCGAACATGCTATTCTAGGATACAAATAATACCACTACCTTTTAATAACCTAAAGACGATCTAGTATTTGTGTATGTACCTGTATAACTAGCTCGGTTTGTTTTATTCAGCATAGGTAAGAGAGCAAACCTTCACCTGAACTGTCAGTACCATAAAATTCGTCCAGTATGGAGTCACAGAACGCGCATCTTTCGAAGGACATGTCCTCCGTGTTGGACGAGGATTTACTGTACAAAACACAACAAATTGCCCCCTTTTTATATTACGTGAGGGAAAAAAGCTGTTTTTGGCTAACTCGGGTTCTCTGATCACAAAAACAGGAAGTTATTTGAAGAACTAACCGCCTATTTTCCTTTATAGGACACGGACCGTATACAAAACGATTTTTCCAGCAATTCTTATGTTGTTATATGTGTATTTGTTGTCGCGGTAACGTTTTTACTGAGCCGCTGCCCATCAACTCATGTAGAGACACAGACTGATTGGAGGGGTTTATGAAGTAGGCCATTGACATCGGCTCAGTTGCCAGTTATTCAAAAATTAAGTGGGATACACAGACAGCATGGTAATCGCATAAGCCTCCATTAAGAAAGCATGCTAATTACACTCAGAAAGTTATAACAAGCATATTTTTGTTGTCCTTTTCTTTTTGCATGCAAGACATAAGAACAGTTACCATTTCTTTTCACCGATCGAATTAACTTTTATAACGAGTTAATTGTGGTTGGTAAGGAATAGGTAACATTAGCGTCCATTTGCCTATATCCGTCTAAATTGCAACACTTGTTTTACACTTCACTATATTCTTTAACACTTAACACTACATGTTTCGGCCTCAAAGGGCCATCTTCAGGTGTTTTATTACATGTATTCAATCAAGACCTTGTTAAAACTGCTACACTGTTTTGCTGTTCCAGTTCATTTTAAAAACCACACGCTGCAGTCCTCCTTTAATTAAAACGAGTTAAAATTCTTTTATACTTTGTTCTTTCACTTCACTCAGGATGTCGTCACTTCCGTAAAATATATTAAAATGTTTTCCCCGACAGCTTGTTCCTCACGTTAGTTATGTGTAATTTATAAATTCCTATATTATTGTTGTTTCCTATTTATTATTATTATTGTTATTGTTATTATCATTATTACTATTATTATTATTATTATGTTGTGTTTGTTTACTTTTTGTACTCACTTGCCCCTGGTTTTCGTTTCCTCCTCAACGTGTGGTGTTGTCTTTACTAGTGGCGATGCGGTGTAATTGTTCCTGTATTTATATGTTCTGGTTGTGAGGAGTGGGGAGAGATGGGGGAGGGGGTATGAAGTTTTGTTTTGTAATTTTCTATAGTATTTCAAATATAGGGTTGTGTGTTTCAATGTTTGTGTCATTCATACATAAATAATATTTATTACTTTTGTAAATATGGTATTTCTCCAGTGTCTTTAGATGTTTTCCTTTTTCCCCCGTTGTTATGGTTTCCATAGTGTCTGTTATTGTGCCGTACCTGTGTCCGGTGTTCAATATATTACTTGAATATCATGAATTACTATTGTTACTTTTTATGTCGTGAATGTGTTCTTTATATCTGGTTTTGAATGTTCTTCCTGTTTGTCCGACATATTTCAATGGGCAATCTAAACATTTCATTTGATAAATTCCACTTTTATTATATTTATATATTTGTGGTTTTCGTTTTAATATATTTTGTATTGTGTTTTGCGTGCGGAAAGCTACTTTTATTTTCGTATCTCGAAAAAGTCATGTGATTTTTCTTAATTCCTTTCTGCTATACATAAAGGCTATCCATTTTGTCGTTTGTTTCTGTGAGTTTTCCTGCGTATTTTGTTTTTGTTTCTTCTGGGGGGAGGATGTTGCTAGATACTTGTATGTCATACTCATTATTGTGTAATATATTTTGAATTGTGTTCATTTCTATGTCTTTTGCTTTTTTCGTTATTGGGTATGTATATAATCGATTTATTAAATAGTTTATGCCTGATCTTTTGTGTTCATGTGGGTGGCATGAACTGTTTGGTATTATAATGTCAGTTTATGTGGGGTTTCGATATATTGCAAATTCAAGGGTTTTATCATTTCTGTGTATTACTAGATCTAGGAAACTGATAGACTGATGCTCTTCTTTCTCCATGGTAAAATTTATAGTTGGTTATGCTTTGTTGAACTCATTAAATGTGTGATCAATATTTGTTTTATTTTGATCATATATTATCAATATGTCATCAATGTATCTAAAATATGCAGTTATTTGGTGCTTTATTAGGATGGAATATATTTGTGTGTGCTCTATATGTTGTATATATGTTTCTGCCAGTATTGATGATGTTGGTGCTCCCATTGCTAGTCCGTCTGTTTGTTTGTAATATTCTTGGTCAAATTAGAAATAATTTTGTTCAATTATTGTACTTAACATTATCATGATTTCTTTTTGTATATTCGTTTCAGTGCCTAGATTTTCTAGTGTTTTATTTATTATGTTTTTAATACCCATTTTCGGTATGTTTGTGTACATATTCTCTATATCAAATGAACAAAGTTTCATATTCTTGTTGAGCGCGATGTCTTTTAGGTCTGTCATTAGCTGTGTAGAATTACGAACATTATATGTATTTGGTAATTGTAAGTAGTTGTTTAATGTTTTTGCTAGTTGTTTTGCCAATTCGTAAGCGGGGGCATTTTTCCAGTTGATTATAGGTCTAATAGGTGTGTTTTGTTTATGTAGTTTTATTGTAGCATGTAAGTTCGGGGCTATGGGATTCATGTTTGTGGAGATCTGTGTTCTTTTTGTATAATGTTATTACAATGTTTTAGTGTTTGTTTTACGATTTTCTGGTATTGTTGGGTTGGACCGTTTTTTATCTTTTGAAACTGGTTATCTTGTATGAAACTTTTTGCTTTCTGTTTGTATTCATCTTGTGTTAATGTTACTAGTGTTTTCCCTTTGTATGCTTTAGTTATCATCAGTTTGTTTTTAGAAATTTTGTTTTTAATGTTCATAATTTTTTCCATTCATCTTTATTCTTTTTATCGTTTGAGTTATTATTCTTATCAATATATTTTATCTTTTTTCCTACGGCATGCCTAACAAGCAGGTCTGCTTGTACCGGTTATCACGGTCTCTTCGCTTGCGGATTTGTTATTTTTCCTTCTACCCTGAAGATGGAGGCGATACATTCCTCCGAAACGTCGGTTAACACCACATCTACACGGTGCCACATCCCAGAAGACTGCTTTCTTTAATCCTTCCCGTAATTCTTTGAAATATCCGAGATAAAATCAAACCCGAAAGAACAGAGCTTCTAGACGACATAACTGCTGCTGTCATATAGTGATTAAGCAAAATATGACATTTTTATTATCGTAGAAGCAAGTGATTTTGAAAACATAATACCTAATCTAGATCCAGCATTTTAAATTCTTGTAATCCCTTATTCATGAGTTGTATGCTTTAATAAGATAGCACAGTTATATCTTTTTGAGGCGAGTGGTTGAAGTGATGGAACATTGGAATGTCTGTTACGTCCTTTAAGCGTCGTTGAAAATTCGTTAATGAAGCTCGGGGAAATATGGGGGCTCCTTTCCTTACTTCTTATTCGCGCTGTCTCCTGAACATATTAAGCTGCAGCCTGCTCTAGTCTTTCATTTGGCTGCTCAGAAAACGACGAAATTACAACCTACACTGCTTTTTTATTTTGTCCTTTCTTCTCACTAAGGACAATATATTCTCTTTATTTCACTTCCCTCCCTTTATATCTTCCTCTTCTACTGAGATATTATTTGCTTCCCAATAAACTTGCAACAAAAGATATAATCGATTCTTGCTTTCTTTAATATCTCGCTTTTGCAGCATCTAAGCCGTAGCATGACATTTAATATCTGGTTGCCTGGAGAATTCCTCCTCTAGGGGATGTTCTGTAGGGTTGAGGGAAGAAATGAACTGCATGTGGGGTGGGTTAGTTTCAGCATCTGCACTTGATATTAGAGAGCATTCTGGAAGAGAGACCCAGGATTCAGTTCCCCGAGGCAGTAGCTGCTGATCTCTTTGCCAGACGAGGAGGGGAATCCCAAAGTCTTCAAATGGAACTTACAGGATGCTGCAGCATTGTTGTGAAGAATGCGGACCTCTATCAAGAACACTGGGCACATAATTGATAAGCTTACATTCTTCCCTTAAGTTATCAGAAACTTCGAAATTGTATAACGTCCCTGGTATACATTTTTGTTTCTTAATCTATAACCAGTAGCCTCGAGGCATCTGGAGGTTTAGGCCCTTGTTTGGAAGATCCTTCTCTTCTGTAAGGTCTGTGGCAATGCCGTTGGGGATTGGATTATATTTCCTCTGACAGAACACAGTTGTCCAAAACATTAATTAAGTCCGTGATCTGAGGTTCTTAACGCTGTATGTATCGATATTACAGTCTTCTGCAACTCGATGTGTGATAATGTGGTGAAAAGTAGCAAATATATAGTATTTAGTAATCTACCCTGAAGATAGAGACAACAGAATCGCCCCAAATTGCTGGTAATTTGCAAACTGTGGACAGTAATTTAACGTACCTAATTCCATGGAGCTGAATCATTCCTGAGAAACTACCAGTCGCTCAGCCGATCAAGAATTTCACATTTTATGCAACCCGAAGTCTCATTACCGTGTTCACAAGAACCAACCACTGGTTCACACACACTCGTTGCAGCAGGAACGTGTTTACCGAGCCGTTGCCTAGGAACGTCTTTCGCGGTCATTGCATACCAGCGGCTCTATACGCCACAGTATTAAATGATAATCAGTTTTGTATATAATTTTATCTTTACAACTCTTATCTCTAAACTTAAGAAATAGTCCTGAAATAAAAATAAAATTGTAACTGTGTTCAATTAATTAAGCACCACGCCATGATAATAAATAGTAGAGTGGAAGTATAGCTCCATCATTCTTGACATCAGCACTAGATGGAGATAAGTGAACAGCTTCACGCCTCAGCCGCTTTACCCTCGGGGAAAGAGCCCCCGGCACTCCCTGTATAGGAGGCTACATGGGCCCCACGGTCAGTCGGGACGACGTGGAGAAGAGCAGAATCTCTTGCCTGAACTGGGAAAGGAACCCAGGCCGTACAGCTCGTAGCTAGTAGTTATACCGACTGAGCTACCCCAGATGAAATAATCAGAATCTGTTTTTAATTATTTTTTAATTCGCTAGTTTGGGGGGGGGGTGGAGTCCAGCTGGCTCCACTCGGCACGGCGGCCACTGATTGGCCTGTTGTACCTGCCCCGGGTGAATATTAATATGGAGAGTTTGGTGGAATGAAAATTGGCAGGAGAAACCGAAGGACTCGGCGAAATCCCGCCCCAAGCGCCACTTTATCCACCACAAATCCCACTTGACCAGACCCGGGATTGAACCCGGGACGCCGCGGTGGGAAGCCAACGACTAACCGCTTGAGCTATGGCGCGGCCCTAGGCAGAATCTTGGTTAGTATCTGCAAGCAGAACTGAGAGAATCCGAGATAGTTCTGCTGCGGCGTTAATTACGTTAAAACGATGGAATGAGTGAACAAATCGCAGGAAGTTCCCATTTTGCAGTTCGTGGTATCAGCGGAGAGGAAGTGAAACAGTCGCCGGATGGCTCGTTGGTGGAGAGTAACAAGTAGGACGGCCTGACATTACAGTATCAACAGAAGCTAATGGAGGCTGTGTACAGCCAGTAATGGACCACAACGAGATATCCTTCTCTTCATAAAATGGAGGATGTTATTGTTCACTGGACTGTGATGGAGGAAGGAGAAAGACATGAACATTTTAAAAGTAAGATGGGGACAATGTTCAAGGTACTTGACAGGAAATAGAAGACAAAGTGTCACTTCTGTGAGTCGTAACATAAAGAGTTCTACGGTCTACAGATGGCTCTTTATTGCCAGTCAAACATTTTGTGCGAAGTGTTTTGCGCTAAAGTGTAACAAGTTGTAACATCTGTAAAAGCAGATTTGATTGTTGCAGAAGTTCTAAACTGAAGAATATTACTGATAGCGCTACAAGTATTAGGATGGATATTTTAGCTGTTTGCAGCAAAATTATAACTATATATAGACATTAAATTTACATTCAAAACTCTATATTTTACTCTCAAAATGTATTTATGTGTTTGGTATATTTTTTTCGGAATAAACAGCGATTATTTCCTTTTTATCTAAATGTTTCTGACTAAGATGTGTCACTAGGAAGATTATTATTATTTTAAGCCTTGTTCACCTTGTGAATTTTTCAAATACAGATAATGGATATTTTCCAAAATAATATTCATATTTATAGAGATTTGAGACACTATGCTACAAGCCGAAAGGTCGCGGGCTCGATTCCCATGAGGTTATTGGATTTCTCAACCGACATAATCCTTCCAGCCGGCTTGGGGCCGACTCAATTTCTAACAGAAATGAGTACCAGGAAGGAATGGATGTCTCTATTATGTTTATTCTGTGTTTGTGTTGTTCTGTATGTAAGTAGCGGCCTTGTGACGGGCTGATCTCCCGTCCAAAGAGTCCTACCGCCTCTGTATAGGATTAAGAAACTGAAAAAGCAGCCAAGGTCCAACAAAGGGCTGTAGAGCCATAGATATATATACGTGCCACGTGACTTGCCCGATTTGCTAATTGCATTTCTCTTTATGAAATGCATTGCCTCAAAGCTTGGCCCCTGTAGGAGTACAGACGGACAGATATGGATAGAGTGGAGCTAACAAGCACGGTCATTTGTACAAAATACTTTAAAAATAGGATAAGAGGTTACAGGAAAGCTTCAAAGTAGCAACATTCGTTTCATAAAATTTGTAAGGTACTTTAATTGGATCCAAACCCTATATCTGCGAAATGACCCTTATCCCATAAACATGGAATCGGCCTTTCATCTCTCACAAGTTTAGAGCTGGCAAGCCATAAGTTAGTTAGGAGCTTGGTTCCTAGTAGATTCGGCGTCCAGTTACATGACGGTAGAAGTCGCGAGCTCCAGAGAAAAGGGGGGGGAGGGGTTGCGGTGAGATTTGCTTCTTAATTGGGAAAAACTTTCAAAAGATTACGAAACCTACGAACTGAAATAATTAGCTTTTTTCATTCATATTATAATAATTAATTAGTGAGCGTATTAAAATTATTTAGCTATAATAAAATTCCTTTCAGGTTCAATGAGCAGTAACAACAGACATGTGGCAACCCTGCTCCACTTCTTCCTGCATTTATTCTCCTTAAGTTCCCTCTTATTTCTTTCAATACACATTTTTGTTTCTCCTTCTTTCTATGTCCTTTTCTTTTTCCACTTTTCTACTTCGCTCTTCTTTCATGTTTTTTCTTTCTCTCTCACTATATATATATTACTACCACTGAATTTCAACATTGCTTTAGAATATGCCATTAATAAGGTCCAGAAATCCAGGTAAAACTGAAATTAAATTGGAACACATCAGCTGCTGGTCTATGTTGATGATGTAACCCTGCCATAAAGACGAAAACTTACTTATTTACTCATGGAGCTGAGCCCTTCTTGAGGAGCCACCAATTCTGCAGCTACTCAAGAATTTCCTAGCAGTTCATGGAACCCGAATGTTCATTACCGCGTTCACAAGAGCCCTCCACTGGTCCCTATCCTGAGCCAGGTCAATCCAATTAATACCATTACATCCTGTCTCTCTAATATCCATTTTAATATTGTCCACCCACCTACGCCTTGGTCTTCCCAGTGGGTTCTTTCCTTCTGCCGTTCCCACCAGTATCCTATGCGCATTACGCTTCTCCCCATTCGTGCTACATACCCTGCCCATCTCATCCTTGAGTTGATCATTCTAATTATACTTGGAGAAGAGTACAAGTTATGAAGCTCNCCTCCCTCCCGTCACTTCATCCCTCTTAGGCCCAAATATCTCCTTCAACACGATCAAACGGTATGTATTGTGTGAAAGAAAATAGAAAAATTCCTTTGGAATGCCGTATGCAATGAATTAAGGTAATTTTATTCAGAATTTCGTATGTAAATGGAAAAATATATGCGTATATCAGAACTTGGGGTTATTTCCCCCAGGAGTCATATGTACAGGAGTGAATGTGTGTTCGTCAGGAGTACAAATTCCAAATGAAATATATTCGGCAGAATGGTAATGAACATATTTAGAAGCTCTTTTACCTTTTTATAATGAATTTAATCTACATATTATATAAAAATCCAATTCCTCTTTCACAGGAGACACCTCTATCCATTACAAAGGCCAACTTGTTAATGTTGTTGAACTAAGTAATTTCTCTTTAATGTGAGAATCATACAGACCACATAAATACACACCCTATGCCGAACCCTTTTAACGTTAAAGCAGATGGTGCATATATTTACCACTATCTGATCATTATCAGAATATAGTCAAACAGTATTTGTACCTCTTTATATAATAGAGATAACACACAAAAAGGTTTCCTGACGTCACAAATATTAGGCGGACACAGGAAGGCACACAGACACGTTATGAATTGTACAGAGAGACGAACTGAGTATTCATGCTTCCTGTATACCACATTGTATTCTTCTAACAATGTGATTCACTTCCTTTCTTTCATTCTTCCTTTCTTTTATTCTTTCTTTCTTCCTTCCTTCTTTTCATTCATTCTTTCTTTCTTCCTTTCTTTCTTCTTTCCTTCCTTTCATTCCTTCTCTTCCTTCCTTTCATTCTTTCTTTCTTTCATTCTTTCTTCCTTTCATTCTTTCTTTCTTTCATTCTTTGTTTCTTTCTTTCTTCCTTCCTTTCATTCATTCATTCTTTCTTCCTTCCGTCCTTTTATTCTTTCTTTCTTTCTTTCTTCCTTTCATTAATTCTTTCTTCCTTTCTTTGTTTCTTTCGTGAAGTATTCTGTGGCACTGTCAGTAGCCGGACTATACATCGCCGAGTGGTAAAATAATCGGTGAATGTTGAATTGGAAAGGATTCGGAAGGAAGCGCTCCTGGGATAACCAGGGGTCTACATGGGGGTAAAGGGAGGCCGGGGAGTAAAACTGGCAACATGACCGCCATTTGTGAGCCGATTGTCTAGAAAAAGTGGGAGCCTCGACGTCTCAAAACCCCATGGGCCTTCACAACCCCATGGGCCTTCACAGCCTGTTACAGGGGTAGTTTTACCTTTGTTTACATTTTATTTTTACAACTGTTTTACTGCATTTTTATAACTTAATGAAACATATACTTCATATTGATCGGCCTACTATTAATTTTTAACTATAATCCGATTTTGTGAAAAATTTTATAAAATTTGATTTAGACTTTATGTAACGTACGACGGTTAAGCCCTTTATTACATAGATGTGAATTTAAATTAGAATTTCCCGTAAACTTCCAGTATGAATTATAACCAAATTGCATAGACAGAAAACCCTTTCCATATTTTCGAAGATGAAACACGTGACTAGAAGGAGAGACATAATCTTCCCCTGGAAATGGCGCCCGCAATACTATTTCAACAGATTAACCTACTTTTACATTAATATTATTTATAAATTACCTAAGTTTCCGATGGATCACCAATTTTCCCCAGGCATCCATCCTGTAAGCTTAATAAGAACACCAAATCTCGCCTAAATCTCAATCATTTTCTTTTAGCATCTTTGTGTTCTCCTGCAGCTGGGAAATTAGACTTCGCTGTTTAGTGGAACAAGTTCTGAGGGGCTGGAAGTTTACTGTCTTATAATGAATTCAAATGCTTTCCTTCTTCTTATACAGCTTCCCTCTCTTTCCTTTACCTCCATTCCGCCCAGTTATTTGTCCTTCTTAGTCCTGTAAATTTAGAGGGCCCACAATTTGTGCTACTCCGGCAACTTCTCGACAAGGCGCTCGCTGCCCCAGCCGCATTCATTTGCTTATTTCTCCATAAGCGATTTCAATCTTGGCCTGGTGTGCAAACGGATTGGGAGCAGAAACCTGAATTCCAACCTCGAGATTCTTTTTGTAATGAGATTATAAAATCGTTTCATCTTCGAAAACTTTATTTTCAAAGCTGGGAAGTCTGCAGTGTATAATTCTGTGAGTATATAAAAGCATACCCAAGCATTTTTATAGAATAATTTTCATATGCGATGGTTAGAAAGGAGGAAATATTTTAAGGATAAACTTCTCCCTTGTCGCAGAAATGCCTTGAATGAATATAAATTGTAGTCCTGAGCAGAACTGGACTAGAATAGGGTGTAAATAGATCTAGTGAATTCATGTGGCGAAAATTCGCTTCCCCCCCCC
>NW_019729218.1:3608697-3676851 GCF_002891405.2 Cryptotermes secundus
AAATGAACGGAACATGTCGGTGTATCGATAATGCTCAGGATTTGTGTACGGGAGGTGCTTGGTTTATATATCGGCCGGGATATCGGTTAATGTGAAAGCGATTTCCTGTCTCTCCAGATATATGAAGGGATACTCTCTTGATTAGGTTATGTCCTTCTCCTTTCAGATTTTTTTCCAAACATTATTCACCAATCATCCTGTCATTCAATTCAGTACAGTCTGATATACCTACAGCAGCATAAAATGAACCACAAAATAGTAAGAAATTAACTTGACTTCATAATCATATGTAAGATGAAAATTCAGAGTTATTCCTGCGCTTAACTAGTTCAGCATTGTTCGATGAAGACACATGTTGAGTGGAGGTATGACTCCACCTTTCTTGTTCTCGGCACTAGTTGGAGATGGGTGGTCAGCTTCACGATTTTACCGCTTTGCCCCCAGGGAAAGAGCCCCCGGTACCCATTGGATAGAAGGCTAGGTGGGCCCCAGAGCCGGTCTGGATGTTGTGAAGAAAAGAATCTTTCCGTCCAGCCCGTATCTCTCTCTCTGTCTGTCTACCCATATACCATATACGGCCAAGATCCTCTGTTGGACCTTGGCCGCTTTTTCAGTTTCTTGGTCTTTTAGACAGTCGGTAGTACTCCTTGGATGGAGGGTCAGTCCGTCGCAAGGCTGCTACTCACACACAGAACAACACAGGCATAGAATAAACGACACAGACATCCGTGTCTTGAGCGGGATTCGAACCGACGATGCCAAAGTTCGAGCGAGTGAATGTATTTCATACGTTAGACCGCGCGGCGACTGTGATCGGCCTTCATCATATAATATCAAGTGAAAAAATGTAATACCTATTAATTAGAAAATGTCTGAATGATTTTGAAACATGGATCTTACCGTCTCATTCTTGCGCATGCGCTAATGTAGCCCTATGGCAGGCATTTGTATTGGCATATCGGGAAGAAAAATAGACCCCGCCAATCGAAGGGAAAATGTTGAAAGAAGTAGTCATATTGGAAACGTGTATTTCTATCGTGAGACCAGAAAGTAGATACCCCAAGATACGTTCCATGCCTCAATGTTTCGAAATCTGAGGAGAGTAAATATCTATTCTAAACTGCGCCATCTTCTGAGTGTGACGCATGTATTTACGTCATAATCAAGAAGTTTACTGTATTACGTATATTTTCAACATATTATTGGAACCAAATTCGTTAGACCTGAAATTTCGTTGAAATCGCAGGATTTTCATCCCACAAGGCTGCCTACTCAACGTATGACGTACTTTCAGAGATGTTTAAGACTGAGTCCTGAGTGTCTATACTCTCTTTCTTGTGCAATTTATGATATTCATATCGATTGAGTAATTAAACTTGAAGCATTTGGGAACTGTGCAGAGTAGGCGGATGATATGCTCGGAGGTACAAGGAGACCTTACCTGAATTCTCAGGATGAGAGTTTAACCATGTCATTGCCGAAGGGTAAAGAACTGGTCTTGTTGTCATGACGCGGTGTCTTGAAACTAATTAATCCTGCCAGAGCGGGTACGTCTCCTCTAGCACCCCCCCACCCAGCCCAGCCCAGCTTCTGACGTAATGACATTGCACAGTTGATTAAGAGAGCAGAATGCAAACCTGTCTCATTTTCGTTTCCTTAAGAGAAAATTCTGTCATGTCTCTCAGGATAATAAAAAAAAGACACGTTTTATAAACTATAGATATAGAACAGGTTAACTTCTATATTCATCATGCAAACTTCTGTGTTGTTTCTATCTCTTTACTCCCTCCCCACTTCCGTTTAGTTCAGTCTCAACTTTTAGTTCTAACTTTGGCGTGCTGACGCGTGCTCAATTTCCCTGGGGTTATATTCCATTCCAATGAGGAGAAACAAATTTGAAATTCCATTTCCCAAGCTCTGTCTCTCACTTCTCCCCATTTTGTCTCAATTTCCCTCTCTCTCTCTCTTCAAATTCTCACGCGACGCTTGCGTCGGCGTTGCATTTAGTCCAAGTTACCATATACAATCTGATGACATTGCCACGTAAGTACCAGTAAGTACCAGACACCAATTTCTTCCTTCTACAGTGTAGCAGTGTCACTCGCTGTATCCTACTGTTGGAAATGCGAATCCTTGTTCACTTGACCATGCACTTCTTTCTCCCTACAGAGTTTACGTACCCGGCTACTAGTGCAGTCTTAGAATTTATTTATTTCCTTTTTTTAATTAATTCGCTTAATGGGGGGTGGAGTCCAGCTGGGTCCACTCGGCACGGCAGCCACTGATTGGCCTATTATATCCTGCCCCGGGTGATTATGATTTGGTGGAATGAAGATTGGCAGAGGAAACCGAAGTACTCGGAGAAAACCCACCCCAGCGCTACTTTGTCCACCACAAATCCCACTTGACCCGAGCCGGGATCGAACCCGGGCCGCCGCGGTGGAAATCCAGTGACTAACCGCTTGAGCTATGGCGAGGCCCTTATTATTTACTTTCTTGTAGTAAATTTAAAGACACAGTAACTCAAAATTTATCATTCTATATATATTGTATGTACACGCGTTGCTAAGTAATATCTTTGTAAGCAACAGTCGTTCCTACGTAATGGCCGCAATAGATTCCTAACGCGCACCAAAGTGACTGCGAAGCACTGTTCTCCACGTGGTACGTGCGGCAGCTACGTGACGCAACAATATAAGAGCTGTAGGGAGAGGTGTTTTCTGTGCTGCCCATGCCGAGGATTTATAAGCAGGACAGATTTAGTATTTAGTTAGTTGTGAGACAGTCGCCGGCCAGTAAAGGTGTTATAACGGAAGTTGAGGAAGTTACTGCTTTGGAAGTCTTCACCAGGCAACGACTGGTCAGGACACAGCAGAGTGAGAAGACTTAGTACTTTGGCGGCGATCAAGCCTACGACCGTTCAATTGACTGACTTTCCATTATAGCATAAGATAAGTAAGAAAGGCATTATTATCTGCTTTCAAGTCCTGTACTGACAGGACCTGTATACAGTGCACAAGGAAGAATTTTCAATAACACGCTATATGTGCGATACGTACACTTGACGAAAGGCCAAGCATATTCATTCGAGGCAAACTCATCTTCTCGTCAGAGAGGATGTTACTCAAGTACTATTACTGCAAGAGTTCAGTTGGGAAAAAAATCTCTGAACGTGAACCTCGAGGAGCTTGGCGCCAAGACGAACTGATTGGCGGTAAACAGCCAATCTTAAAATAACTCTAACCCTGGTTCGGTTTTTAAGACAAAGTTACCGGTGTAAGCTTCACGTAGTGAGGTCAAGAATGATGGAGCTATACTTCCATTCCCCTATGCGCCTTCATATGCTTAATTAATTAAACACACGAACAATTCTACCTTTTGATAGAAGGCCTGAAGTTGCCCTCGGGAAAAAAAGGGGGTTTGATGTAATGGCTATCAAGTTAGAAGAACTGAACCCACCGTTGTCCACTCAAGGAGTACAGAACGTGTCAAAAATCACGTAGCTCTTTGCCACAGGAACCAATACATTGCACTAAGTACTAGAAGCTTCAGTAATACGAAATCTGGTACGCGGTATTAATCGTGCCAGGCTGGTCATAAATCAGATACACCCTGATCCAACAAGGCTTCTAAAGCAATTGTCTTTCTTCCTTCTTAAACAATTCAGTATTCAGAGCACATGGAGTCATGCGTCTCGCTACTGGTTGTGAACGTTGACTGTGTCAGATAACATGTGACATACGAGTAGATAAGCAGGCAGTGCTGAGGTATGGAGAATCCTTACACATTGTCTTAGCAACCGAAAGCAACAGAAAGAATAAGAATTCAAGTTAAACTTTAGTTTTTTGGAAGTGCTGAGTAAAAACAGTGGTCCTCTAAATAAGGGGGGGGGGTTGGAAAGACTGGTAACCTGCTTAAGTAAAAATCAGTTACCCGTAATCCTCAAAGATACTTCATTCTTCTTGACGAAACGAGTTAACAAATTCAACCCTGACTTTTAATAGCGTTGCATCTATATATTCTTATTAAAATTGTCAGAAGTGTACAGTGAAACTTAATACAAATATATTTTATTGGAGCAGAACCTGTCTTGAGAAGCTGTTAGTCGCTTATATAACCATTTTCAGAACCAAAATATTCGTTATGCTCTTCACAAAGTGCCCGGTACTGGAATATATTTTAGGCAAATAATTCAGTCCACATACTTTCTTTGTTTCATTAACTAACTCCATAGAGCTGAGCCCTACTTGAGAAGCTGCTAGTCGCTCAGCTACTAAAGAACTTCCCAACATTTCGTGGAACCCGAAATTTTGTTACTGTGTTAACAAGAGCCAAATCAATCAAGTCCACACCACCCAATATAATTTCTGTATGATGTTTTAATATTATCCCCTATTTATATAAGGTTCGTTTTAATTTTATCCTACCATTATCCTCGAAATACATGGATTTTCGTAAATGCGGAATATTTTTATTCTACTTCTAACCCGATAAATATATTAAGGAAGAAAGTGTCCGGAATAAATCGTTTTGTTAACATGTAACATACGTGACAGAGCAGAACGCTGCAACAGATTCAGACTAAAGTTCTGGTTCATGCAAACAAATTTTGACAACACAACTTAAGCGCCACGCCTGAAAATGCTTGCTGCAGGCACTCTAGAGACTGTCAGCATGGATGGGCATGAAATGTGATATGTTCCATAGAGCAGACATGTTTCCTTGTCGCGTAGGAAAATTCATATCTTTGTCACTTAATATTACAAAATTTAAAGATCACAAGAAACTTCTTTAATGGGTTTGAGCGCTTCATATTGCATGTGTTGCTGTCACAGATTACAAAAAAGTTCTTAGAAGTCGAGATAGCTCAGTCAGCATAGTGACTACGGTAAGGGCTAATCAAACGCGGTATCATGTAGGCTGCGCCATAACTCAAGTGGTTAGTCGCTGGATTCCCACCACGGCGGCCCGGGTTCGATCCCGGGTCTGATCAAGTGGGATTTGTGGTGGACAAAGTGGCGCTGGGGTGGGTTCTCTCCGAGTACTTCGGTTTCCCCTGCAAGTCTTCATTCCACCAAATTCTCCATCATCATAATCACCCAGTGCAGGCTACAATAGGCCAATCAGTGACCGCCGTGCCGAGTGGACACAATTAGACTCCACCCCCCCCCCACTAAGCGAATTAAAAAAAACGAGGTATCATGTTTCGATTTCCATTAGAGGAAAGGGATGTTTCCTTTGTCCACAGCATTACGAGCAGCTCTAGGGCATAATTTAACCTCTGTGCAGTGGATACCATGGTTTTTTCCTGGGAGTAAAGTGGCCGGGGCGTGAAGCTGACCACCTGATTCCAATGTCGAGGTTAGAAATGTTTGAAAAACAGGGAGCGTTTTTCTTCTACGAAGATCTGAGCGAATAGGATATATTGCAATCTAATACTTTGTATATATTCTGACTTTGTTGTACCTATGTATATCAGAGCTGTTCCTTGCGATTTGGTTTCTCTCACTAATATTTATTTAAATTAATTTCAAACAAATCTGATCTTATAAAGCAAATCGCGTTATAGGTACAATAAATTCAGAAAATATATTTCTATATATTTCACTAAATATATTTTCTGACTATGTTGTATCTATTAGTTGAATAAACATAGACTGATGGTTGTTGAAAAGAGGGTGGTGATAATATCTGGACCAAAGAGGAATGAAAAAGTAAGAGGCTGAAGAAAACTGCATAATGAAGAGCTTCGCAATTTGTACTGTTCGCAAAATATAATTAGAATGGTAAGGCAGGGCATATGGGACGCCTGGGAGAGAAGTGAATTGCATACAGGGGTTTGGTGAGAAATCCAGAAGGAAGAAGGTCACTAGGAAGACATAGACGTAGATAAGAACATAATATTAAACTGGAACTTGGGAAAATAGGATGGGATGGGGAGGGTGGACTGGATTGATCTGACTCAGGATAGGGACCAGTGAAGGGCTCTTGTGAACACGGTAATGAACATTCGGATTCCATAAAATTCTGGGAAATTCTTGAGTAGCTAAGTGATTTTTGTGTAAATAACTGACACTCTGATAGCAGAAACCGAAAGTTCAAGACCGTTAATACAAAATTCCGCCAATGACAATATCTTGGCTTTCTTCTCACGAACCTCCAATTCAGTTAACCTATCTCCCTAAGATCCACCATTCCTAATGTTATCATCCTATCTTCTGGGTCTTCCATATGTAAACAAGTTCAATGTTCCCTTACCAAAATTCTTCATGCACTTTATGTTTCCTCCTCCCCAGCTCACCACGCCTCTTTGATTTCGGTACGTTTATCACTTTCGAGAAATTATATATCAAATTCGTCGAATAAATAGATCTGATTTATTCAAACATCATCGAGTTTAATCGAAATGTGTATAGCAGTTTTTTTAGGGGGGTGCAAAATAATTACAGGCAGACGAATACAATTTTCATTTCTTGCAGAATGTATAAGAGCAGCAAACTGATAAGGCAAACAAAGAAGCATACCAGGCGTTTTAGAAGAGGAAAGACAAGAAATTTGTAGGCACGTGCCTTGTGAACTTATTGCAGGTTATGTACGTGACAATACTAAAAGCACCAAATAAACTTCCTTAGCGTGTGAAACTGACCCACAAGTTGGCTTCACTTTGGCTATTATGTCTCTTGCAAGACGTTTGCCAGGACGCTCTTAATACCTAGAGAGGAATATGGTGTCATAATGGCCCACAGTATTGTTATCTTTATTTTACTGTAAACTTGTTACGAAATGTAGAATTAAAGTTAAGATATAGACTTGATTTTAAAGGAACATTGAAACAGTAACTACTGTCCCATTTAATATTAAGGATTTAGTCAGACGCCACGCAATAATACTTCAGCTTAAGGACTTGGTTCTTGGGGTGATATTCCAGAGTTTGGGCTGAATGTCACATTACATTTGCATGGGGTCTATTTAGGAAACTTCTGGCGGATAATAAGAAACGTTACTAGAGAAGTCTATGTATCGAGCAACACACAAAAACCAAATTAAGTCCAGAAGAGATATTTTAAGGAATAAGTTATATAAGAAGATACAGAACAGTGAGAAATTCATAGCCCTGTTAATGTTTTCTGGCACGTGATCCCTGTGCTGTGTTGGAATGTTACTGTTAAATATTGTCACGTGTAGGATGGTACACGTGACGAAAATCATCTTTCCGTGTCTTCATCTTTTATCCCCTCTCTTCCTTTCCATTATCATTCTTATTTTTTATTTCTTTCCCTCCTGCTCTCGATACGGTGAATATATAAGGAAATACAAGGACATATAATTCGTGACTCTGTGTAGTACGGTTAAGCTTTTGCAAGAACAGTTTCTTGTATTCAGTAAATGTGATATAAGTCTAATAATGTATTGTAAAGTGATGCAGGACGAAAGCGGGGACACCCATGCAGTCCCGTTCTTGTTTGGTTCGTCAGATGAATAACAGTTATATTGTCACAGAATGAGTGAAAGGGATTTGGATTGGAAATTGGATTTATTGACCATTTACAGACCGTAACTATAGCGCTATCGCTAAGTCACAAAACCTGCACTTCACTACAGCATGTACTATTTCTTCTCAGTCTGCTGTGTCTTCATCAGTCGTTGTCCGGTAACGGCTTCCAACGGAGGACGTTCCCCTTACTCTGGGTTACCGAATTATCACTATGCCTCAGCTACCAGCTTCATCGCAGCACTCATTGAACAACCAACTCACTTTACTGCACTGCAACACAACTCTGTCGGTTGGGTGATACAGTTTCGGAGCAGAACCATAGAGAACACCGCTTCCAACCGTACTTCCATTGTTGCTCGCGGTCCGCTGCCTAGCAATGGCTCCAGTACTGTTGCGTATTTAAGAAATTGTTACCTAGTAATGACAGTTCTCTCGTTTTTTTTTGTAGTCTTAGCCTAGCAACGGGTCTGTATGCCACAATATATCCTTTATAACATTTCCTACACATCATTCTGCAAAATTTACTAGTGAAATCTGTTATTCCACCTTTGAAATATTTTGCTCAAAGAGACAAGATTTTCATGTGTAACATATTCAAAGTTTTAAAATAAAGGCACATTAAATTTGTGGAAGAGACCGATTGTTAATTTTCATCAATACCCTTCTGATGTATGTAGGTCCAAACCCAAAATCGCTAAGGAAAGGAGGCTTTGGTGTGGACACTAATTTTAATTGCAAAGGAGCAGAACCCATTAACTGTTTTTGAGCGAGTGTAAAGGAAGTTCATCTGGTCCTTATAGGACAGAGTTAATTTGTACAGCACATGTTAAAGCATAGATGTCCATTTTAACCAGGTAATCTGCATCCATCTAGCAAAGTGTGACTACAAAGAGAAGATAGTAACAAAGCTAACTCAGATCCCCATCCGCCTGAAGGTTGATAACCTGCCACACACATGTCTGCACATATTAATCGTGAGTTGGGCAAAACTTTATAACACGAGAAATTGAGTAGCCATTTTGTGTGACCGTACAAAATGGCTCCAGCTCTGACGTTTCTCACATGTATCGGCGAGGTGCCCGTTTCCGTTCATGGCCCAGACACCATCTATCTTGACTCGTTTTCAGTGGTTTTCTTCAGTTCCTCCAGGCATGTTCCCGGAGAGTACCTCAAATTAAGATATGAGAGCTTCCCTCCGCGTTCTTTGCAATTCATTTCCCACTGATCAAAATACCTGTAGGCGCCATATATTCCGAGTTACTGACAACGTCGTTAAATAAGCCATAAAACCACGTTTTTCTTCAGTTCCTCCAGGCATATTGCTTGAGAGTAATTCAAATTTAGCCACCACCGGTTGCTTACACATTCTTTCCAATTCATTTTCCACTGATCAACGTATCAGTTGACGCTGGGTTCTCTGAGCAACTATCAGCGTCGTTAAATAAACCACAGAATTAGTATTGCTTGTGGCTTGCAATTCTAGAGCCTGCAGGTTTTGCGAACCACAACGATGAAACAGTATCTAGTGAAAGCTATGAATAGGCAAATAATGACTTCAAAGAAGTGACGTGCGCACGCACGCACACACTCACTCACTCAAAAGTTGGCTACCTTAAGATATTATGCGTTCATGCATAAAACGAATCAAGTGGGTTCATATGCATCTTAAACAATAAAAAACGATTGCATTAACGAAAAAGACAAAGGCAAATTTTATCGCCGGGATAGCTCAGTCGGTATAGTGACTGGCTACGGGCTCGATGACAAAGGGGTCGGAGTTCGAGTCACGGTGGGGCAAGAATTTTCACTTCTCCAAATTGTCCAGACCGGCTCTGGAACCCACCCAGGCTCCTATCCAGTGGGTACTGGGGGCTCTCCCCGGGAGTAAAGCGGCAGGGGCGTGAAGCTGACCACTCACCTCCAGCTCATACCGATGTCAAGAAAACGTGGAGCTGTACGTCCACTTCCCCAAATGCCTTCATGGCGCAGTGCTTAATTAGTTAAGCGCAGGACCAGCTTAACCTTTTATCTTGTTTTAACTAAGCAACACGTCATGACGGCGCATAGAGGAGTGGATGTACACCTCCACGAATTCTTAACCTTCATACTAAATGGAACTGAGTAGTCAGCTTCACACTTCGGCCACTTTACCCCCAAGGAAAACAGCCTGGAGTAAATTTGTGGATGCGGGGCGAGAGCCAGTCTGACATGGATGATAAAACCCACTTGCTCCTGCCGAGAAATGAACCCCCAGTTCTTCAGACGTCAAATCCGTGGAGAGATACCTATTCCGACGAGGATCTGTTAGCTTTACCCCGTGAGTCATTCAAATTAAAGAAACTGTTTGCTAGAACAGAGTTAATTCCCAAGTTTCATGCTACGATTCCTAGGAAACAGTTATATTTACTGTCGGTTGGTGCGCTCCAGAAAGAAACCTTACTGCCATCAACATTTGTTTGGCTTCCGTTCTGCTCTCACTGGCAAGAAACTATTCTAATCAAAGGAAAACATGTTTCCTTCCGTTGGCAGCTTACTCTACTCGCAGAAGCGGGAGATTTCGCTGTTTATTCGAGTGAAGAAATGCAGTTAACTCTTGATTGTTTGTTTAGATCCTCCATATGCCATTGCTTTAGTTTCAAATTTGATGGTTATTAATTTTCGACTGCAAAATTAATTAAATACTTTAAAGACACTAAAGGAGATGATGATGAAATTTAAGATGTAACGGGAGAGTAGGAATTGATGAAAAGAAAAGAGGAGACCAAACTTAGATCATTTTATGAAAGCTCCCTAAGGCAGTCCACGATTAAGTTTGCTTTCCGTTGAAAAGTTAAATATGAGCTATATAGTTGTGGGTGGGGAGGGGGGGGGTTCGCGTCCCAAGTTTATGTCTCAGCAACAAAGGCAAGGAGAGTTTGACACAAGAGAAAGTGTAACCATCAAGGGAGAAATAGAAGTCGTACTTCATTTTCCAAATTTAATAAAGATCTCTCCAGTACAGGAAGTATGGAGTATTATACACGAGTGCAAAATTATATGCATTAAGGTAAATAGCGCTGTAAAATTTCTTTCAACTCGGGTTAAAATTCATAATATTTTTATCATTAAGAGCTGAGATAGCTGAGGTCGTATAGCGACGAACAATGATTGGGAAGGCCGGGGTTTAGTTCCCGGCTGAGGAGCTCTTTCAAGGAAATGGCGGCTCCGGTCTAGAAAACCGAGATTAACTGCCGTGGAGATCCGTTGCGCTGACCATGCGACACTCTCTATCCGCTAAAGTTGGCACTAACATCGCCGACATGTGGCGGTCGCTCGGTCGGTGTTTGTTTTGTTTTTGGTTTGTAAATTTATTGTGTTTCTGGTATCAATAAGTAGGAAAAGTATCACTTAAAGACCACGAAAGAGATGAGAGAATAACATTAAGTTGCTGAGAAATTTTGTTTAAGAGGAAATGCTTCTGACTTTCTTCGGGAGGTATCCGGTACGAATCCCGGCCAGGACAGGCTATTCTAATATTATGCATGGTTTTTCTTAGTCCCTCAAAGAAAATGCGCGATAGATTTGCACGACCACTTCCTTCTACACGGTTTTGATTTAAGTACCCAGTATCATCTTATCATTCGGTGTTATATGGTGTAGCTGAGCGGTCTAAGACATGTACTGTGTTCGCTTGCTCGGAAGCCGGGATCGTGGGTTCGGGTCCCACACAAGGCATGGATGTTTGGTGCGTGTATTCGATTGTTCTGTGTTTTATGTTGTCTGAGTTTAGATAGAGGCATTGAGACGGGCTGATCACTCGTCCACTCGTCCAAGGAGTCCTACCGTCTGTAAAATTATCAAAACGAAAAAACAATCTCGACACCGTAAGGTATAAGAGGAATTGATTAAATAAATAAGTTATATGGTTGTGAGATGATACTATCATGAATTAATCCGTAAATAAAATAAAGTTGCTTTCCTTATTCGAAAGCGCGCGGGTCCAAGCTTGCCTTGGGGCCGGCAATTCGGTGGCAGAGATGCATTGTCTGAAGACTGGATGGAGACGCATAGTGCGTAGGAGGATTGGTGGTAACACCCCCAACAGACTTGGAGCTTGCTTCTGAAGAACACGTCAGATTTATTGCAGAACAAGTTGTATTACAGAGAGGGTTGCAGATACTGCAGGCTACGTCGCCTATTCCACGGACGTGTGGAGTTGAGTTTCTCCAAATTTCTAACGTAAAGAGTCCGATGAGACTAAATTATGGCTGGTTTATATACATGCTTGAGTAATAACAAGCTCCTCCCCTTTTTACCATACATACTGCTTCCAGCTTCGAAATTTACAAGAGAACCTCATTTTAACATAGTCTGTGCTGAAATCTACTAGGGAGAAACGGTAGTATAGTTGGTTGAGGCACTATGCTACTAGTCTCAGGGTTCGATTCCTGATGAGGTCATGGAATTCTTCTCAGTTGACATAATACTTCCAGCGGCATTATGGTCCTGGGATCTGCTCAGTCTCTGTCAGAAATGAGTACCAGGAATCTTCTTGGAGCTAAAGGCATGCCGACCGGCGCGTAACGCTAACAAACTTACGCCATCTGTGAGCCGATTATCTAGAAAATGTGGGAACCTCGACGTCTCACAACCATGTGGGCCTCCACGGCCTGTTACAGGGATAGCTTTACCTTAACCTTACCTCTCATTATTCAGTCTTAACATTTCCTTACGAAAATTTACTGCAACCAATGATGCTTAGAGAGCACGTGTTTAACTGCCCTGTGATCTGCGGTGACCCACAATCATCCCCTCCCCAGCTAACAAGGTGGAGGCTGGCTACCTTAATTATTTATGTTCCAGTAACTTGTTTCAAAGATAAAACAACTCCGTCCAGTGTGACTATTTATGTTTTACTACTTGAAAACTCAGCACCCTTACATGTTTCGATCCTTACGGATCATCTTCAGAGGGAACATCGATACTTATTTGGAAACTACTATCACAATAGGTGTTCTGATTGCTAAATTGCATACACACACAATGCTTGGAATACACAATATACACAAAATCCAATTTTTCACAATCACAGCAGCTTCCTGGTATTAAAGTTTTTAAAACTTTGTTGTTTAAGTTAAAATTTATAAACCAAGCAGGTTCGTGTCACTTCTCCTGTCGTCTTTCTTGGAGGGGGCCGAACTTATGCTGCCTGTCTGTCTTGAGAAGGAGATTTTTAGTGTTGTCCGTGTTGTTCGTGGCTTGCCGTGTTGTTGTTATTCAACTTCTTCTTTGTTACGCAAAGACGCTGCCAATAATGGGACTGTATAACATCGATGATAGGGCGATTTATGAGTGCGGAGTAATTGGTGGAATAAGCAAGGGCAGCGGAAGTTCTCTGAGAAAACCTGCCACTTTATCCACCATAAATCCCACATGGCCTAACCTGGGATCGAAACCGGGCCTCCAAGATGGGATACCGGAATTAGCGTGTTGAGCTATGGCGCGGACTAATCATTACGCCAATAATTACTCAGTTCTGTTAATTATAAGCAGTTGCTACCATAGAAGGTAAAGGTAAAATTATCCCTGAGCTTAATTAATGAAACCATGCAGAAGTACGGGAAGGGGGGGGGGTGGAGATGTAGCACCACCATTCTTGACCTTTCCTGTAGATTGAGGTGAATGGTGTCAGTTTCAGTCCCTCGTCTTTTTACTCTTTATACCCCAGCGGTTACTATATGTACCACCTACTTTAACACATTAAAATTCTACATTCTGCCCACAGAGTGTATCTGTGTGTTCCGTATGGTTCTTGTAATAAACAGCGACTGTTTCCCTAAACAGCATTAACCGATTGGGTTTCTAGTGGAGACGTCATGTGTTTACTGTGAGGTACTGACTTAATTTAAATTATATTATTTTCAAGAAATTCAGTCTCTGAAGGGTTAAGTAAGTTCAAGGAACACAGAATTACTGGGTTTTGGACTTTTTTTTTCCCATCGTCCGGAATTCGAGGTAATAGAGGACACGACGTTTCGGAAACTGGATCTTTTTCCGTCTTCATGTGATAAAGGAAGACACCTACTCAGTTGGGCCCCTTAGAAAAAGCTAATCTCAATCACTGGACAACTCCTGTCAGATTTACCCAGCTATTTCAACGTATAGGACTAGGCTAGTTCAGCGGGAGATAACAAGAAACCATAAAATAGAAATTGTGAGAGCACGCAAATGCGTGGAACTAGGATAGAAAAGGAGGTAGAATCCCTTCAGAATCTACAAGTTTATTGAACTTGAAAGAACGCCGTTTATAATTTTGTGTACCGTGTTATGGAGTACACCCTCTCCAATCAGGATGTTTGTCACGTACGTATTAGGTCAAATCCCCAGCGTCCTATATCTTCTTGCAGCATGAAGCATGCGCACAGGCAGGAAGTCCAGTCTCCAGCTGCTAGCAGGAGCTATGGGCCAAGATTTCGCTATTTCACTAAACGGATCAGCCTTATCCATACACTTCATTACAGACTGTAGCGGCCATAAGGCAGGAAGCCAAGTCAGTTAGCTCCGTATCCTATCTTGATCTGATTCTGGGTGATTCATTACAGCGTACACGAAGTAGCAGCCCAAGGCTAATTCCTCACGTCAGGATGCGAGACTCTCTAGCCGATAGCCCTGCCCTCAACTGTATATCTTGAGAGTTCCACAGTTGTTAATGTTTGAGGTCCCTACAACAAAACAAATGAGACAAGAAATCGCCTCCAATTTTCTCTTTTGATAAGCGGAAAGCCGGCTGAGTGAAATAAATCGGATAAGAAAATTGATAACAATAAATTAACATAATATTAAATTAGAGAAAGGCGCAGGAACATATTGATTAATTATTTACATCAGAGAGATTGAATCGGTGGATCAACCGAAACATGTCCTCCAACCTTATTAATCAACAATATTAATTTTATGTCAGTAGTTATCTACAGATTTTTATTCGGTTTTTTCTCCTTTTAACAGACCTGTATATGAAAACTTTCATTTTCTTGGCATTTGAGCTGCTCATTCGTCGTTACCGTAGAAAATTAAAAAATTCTGTCATGCAATGTTTGTTCCGTCACCAGATGGGCGATATGTTTCAGCACACAACTATGTGCCATCTTCAGGAATTAAATACTTGAGTCAATATATAAATTTTTATATTATGGATTTATATATATATATCTGGTACTTACTTGGGGCACACGGTAGCGTAATTGGTTGAAATACTATGTTACAAGCCGGAAGGTCGTGGGTTCAAATCCCGATGAGGTCATTAGATTTTTACAATTGACCTAATCCTTCCAACCGCACTATGACCTTGGGGTCGAATCAGCCTCTAACAGAAATGTGTACCAGGAATTAATTAACTAATTTTCCTGTGGAGTAAAACGCGGCCGGCGCGTAAGGCTGACAACCTTACCGCCAGATTTGAGTCGATTGTCTAGAAAATGTGGGATACTAAACGTCTCACAACCCTATGGGCCTTCACGGACTGTTACAGGGATAGCATTACTTTACTTTACTTTACTTTACTTTACTTCACTTTGCTTACTTTACTTTTTTCTTACTTACTTACTCATGGAGTTGAGCCCTTATTGAGGAACCGCAAATTGTCTAGCTACTCAGGAATTTCCCAGCATTTTATGGAACCCGAAGATTCATTACCCTGTTCACAAGAGCCCTCCACTGGTCCCGATTCTGAGCCAGCTCAATCCAATCCTTCCCATCCATATACATCTGGTATATACAAAAAGAAATAAAAATTTTGCTTAGTTAGCCCATTGGCCTGTAGATTGCTTATTGAACATTGTGACAATGTAGGGACGGTTATAGACGGGATTTCGATTTATTGAACGCTTCTAAACATGACTCGGAGCTATAAGCAATCACAGCGCGTATCGCGAT
This sequence comes from Cryptotermes secundus, assembly GCF_002891405.2. Lineage (NCBI taxonomy): Eukaryota > Metazoa > Arthropoda > Insecta > Blattodea > Kalotermitidae > Cryptotermes > Cryptotermes secundus. The sequence goes on from NW_019729218.1 coordinate 3,624,104, forward strand.
CTACGCGCTTTACCAATCACTACAGCACCCGCGCGGCCACTGTGATCCACCAGAATACATTCTTTTATTGCTAGTGGGACGGGACTAAGTCCCATGTACTGCGGCCACTTCTGGCCTATTGTACCAGCTCCAGATGATAGGTGAGGGTGATTGTGGATCAATTGATGGAATGAAGATTGGCAGGGAAAACCGAAGTATTCGGAAAAAACCTGCCCCAGTTGCACTTTGTCCACCACAAATCCCACTTGACGATTCCAGGGATCGATCCCGGGCCGCCACGGTGGAAAACCAGCGACTAACCGCTTGAGCTATGGCGCGGCCTAGAATACAACACAGTATCATAAAAAGGAACATTTAGTGATGACTTCGGGAATGTAGCTAAGCGGAGATACCAGTAGATTATTGACGAAGACAAATTTGAGTACGTAACGATTTGCGGGAGGGGGGTGGTTGTGGGGATTTTACGGCGTTGCCAGCAGGCAATACACTCGTTACACCGGGTAACTGAACACGAAAGCCGGTGATACAAGTAGTTGCCGCTACACTGAGTTCAGTGGTGTTCTGTATAGAGCCTACCACAATCACGTGAAGCAGAAGATAGTTCGAAAAGCTGTGCGCGCTCCGGCCATGTTTTCCAGAAGCATGAACACTATATTCAGGTCCCATTAATTCATTTGTAAGGGTGGTATTCAATTATTCCTCTGTTATATTAATTTAATTTCGATTCATACATCAAGCATCTGAGGCCGTGAGTGACGTTGCGTTCGTCTTTGTAATTCAGCTGAGAGGTATGACCGAACGCTTCGAACGGTCGACTTTTTTCCTGAGACAGATGTGAAATTATGAACAGGATATACCTGGAGTTCCTACCTGCCGATTATTAAATGTTCATGAATTCCTTTGCTTGAGCTTCCGTTGAACATGAGAAAGTTTCTGCATATTTTTCATTGACTAACTTATTTAATATCTACGACGGACCTAGTTTTTGCTATGTTGTGGCCTTTAGGAGCCCAAATTTCCATCGCAATAATAAGCAAATTCAAAGCTCTTTACAGAGACAAGAGATTTTCCTTTTATCCATAACGTCCAGGCCGGCTCTGGGGCGTACCCAGCCTCCTGTCCAATGTGTATCTGTGGCTGGTTCTCAGTGGGTAAAGCTGTAGCTGCGTGAAGCTGCCCACTCACCTCCATCTAATGCCGAGGCCAAGCATTTTGGACCTATACCTCCATTCCCTCACATATATTTAGGGCGTGGTGCCTAATTAAGTAAGCCCAGCGATAAATTTACCTTTACCGTTGCCTTATTCTGGCTTCCAACAATATTCCGCTGGCTTGGAATTATGAATCCTTCCTCACTTCTCAGGATTCTTTGGATGCATGTTTAGCACACCACAAGGCCAGTCTCTACATAGAACATCACAAACATGTGTCCAAGATATTGATATCAACGGTCACACCTCGAAACCCTTCACGTTATAATCTCACATCTTAACCACTAGATAGCCAGAGTGATTATCTGCAAATTTTGCGAATCCATTCATAGCTCGCGGCTTGATATTTCGTTTATCAACAACGGTTTCTTAACAACTGGATATATTTCGACTTACGGAGTCTTCGTCACTGGCCCTCCAATTGATGCATATATATATATATATATATATTCGATTTTAATAGTGTAGTGTAGTAAACAACAAGCACTGCTGCTTACTAGACTTAATTTCTACCTTGAAGATGTAGAATTAGTACTTTTCTCCAAAATGTCTCTAAACTTCTACCAGACTACAAGACTTAACATCCAATAATTTATAGTCACTGAATTGTTGTTATTATTATTATTATAATACGGCCCTGTGTTGTGTCTTGCCCGCTTTTTCACTTTCTTGATCCTATACACAGAACGGAATTCTTGGACGGGGGATCAGCCCATCGCAAGGCCGCTACCTACACACAGAACAACACAAATACAGACATCCATGCCTTGAGTGGGATTCGAACACATGATCCCAGTGCTAGATCGGGCCAAGACAGTTCATGCGGCCACTGTGATCGGCAGTCACTGGAGTGAGAATATAGAACCTCACACGATTTTACATTGGTTTAAGCTGACGTCTCAGTTTTTAGTGAGTGTGACTGTAGAAGGAAAAGAAGAAAAGTTGGACCACACACACACAGACACACAGACACACTTTAAAAGTTTAACCCTCCTGCAGCTCTGCTATGAGTCTCGACTTTTTCTCCCTCTACCCCCTTTCTGCTTCTTCCCCATTTAGCAAGCACCAGCTGTGTCTCCCCCTGGAATCGATCAGGGGATATCAACAGCTGGCTCTGCTCATCTCATTAGTTTCGTCGGCCCTAAACCCTTCTAGAAGCAGTGTATTGGCAGGAGATGTGGAGAGCGGTGGGAGAGAGACGGTAAAGTGGAAAACAAGTACTGAGCGGGAGAGATAGGAGCTTACAGATGTCAGCATAACGAGAGCAACCTTGCCACTCTGCTGCAGCCGTGAACGGTTGCCAAGTCGATTCGTTAGTACTTCTTGTAACTTGGGGACTTCACAGACGCTCGTCTACAAGTAGAACGAACGTAAACACTTCCAATATATATTTTAAACAAAGCCTATAGTGATTACTTCTTAACTTACTAGCTTCATGGAGCTGAGCCCTTCTTGAGAAGCTGCCAGTTGTGCAGTTCCTCAAGAACTTCCAACATTTTATGGAACCCGAAGGTTCATTACCGTCTTCACAAGAGCCCTCCACTGGTCCTTATCCTGAGCCAGATCAATCCAGGCCATACGATCCCATCCTGTCTCTTTAAGATCCATTTTAATATTATTCACCCACCTGCGTCTTGGTCTTCCGAGTGGTCTCTTTCCTTCTGGATTTTCCACCGATCTCCTATATGCATTTATCTACTCCCCGTTCGTGCTACATGACCTGCCCATCTCATCCTTCACTTAATCATTCCGATTGTGCTTGGAGAAGATTACAAGTTATAAAGCTCCTCATTATGCAGTTTTCTCCAACCCCCCGTCACTTCATCCCTCTTCGGTCCAAATATTATCCTCTGCACCCTGTTCTCAAACACCCTCAGTCTGTGTTCCTCCCTTAATGTCAGAGACCACTTCTTGTTAGACCAATGTCTAATGTATCTGCCTGGAAAGCCAACGCTGGCTTCCAAAGCTGTGGTGGACTCTCGTTTCTAATATTACTAATTAAAAAGTATTTTTCATCGATTTTTCTTGTATATTTCATTGAGAGGTCAGCATGGTCGACTGGCGATATGAGATACTAAAACGGCTTAATGAAACTGCTTTCTGCTCACCCCCGCAAAATTTGCATTTGCTTGGTACATTTTGACTGCACTACTCAATGAGTTTTCAGCGCGTGGTGTTTGATTAATTAAGCATATGGAGAATTTTACCTTGGGGCACGTGGTTAAGGCATTATGTTACAAGCTGGGAAGTCACAGTTTCGATTCCCAACGAGGTTATTGTATTCTTCACTTTACCTAATCTTTCCAGCCGCACTATAGCCCTGAATTCGTCTCAGTCTGTAACGGAAAGACTACCAGGAATATTTCTGAGGGGGAAAAGGACAGCTGACCTTACCGCTCTCTGTGAGCCGATTATCTACAAAATGTGGGATCCTCGAAGCCTCACAATCCTATGGGCCTCCACGGCCTGTTTCCGGGGTAGCTTTACGACTGTACGTTAATTTTACCCTTAACGAATTTTTTTAGGAGCCGCATAGCACAGTCAGTATAGCGACTGGCTACGGGCTGAACGACTGGAGTACGATTTCCGGCAGAGGCAAGCAGTTCTTCTCTTCCCCACAGCTTTCAGATCCGATTTGGGGCCCACCGGCTTCATGACCAATGAATAAATTTGAAGGCAAAAACAAATGATCACAGTAGTCGCCCGGTATAAGGCAAGATCTGTCTTCGTTCGCCTTGACGCTAGGATCCTGAGTTAGAATCCCACTTGAGGCATGTATGTCTGTTTGAGCGTTTTTTTGTGTTGTCCTGTGTGTAGGTAGCGGCCTTGTGACTGGCTGATCACTCGTCCAATGAGTCCTACCGACTGTGAAAAAACAATTACCGAACTGAATAAGAGACCTGGGCCCTAAATGGGCTGGAAGAGCCACTGAGATAAAAAATAATAAGTTGAAAGTTTCCTGTTTAACTTATTCTTCAACCCTTAAGGTTGAGGCGGCATGTTCCTCTGAAACGTCCGGTTGGCTTTGAACAGGCTACATGGAGCTATATATAAAAGATACTACTTTTCATAACCACTGATGAGAGAACCTCGGATCCTACACGGCGCTATATTCCAGAAGATAGAACTCTTCTTAACGACGGCAGTGTGAGCCTCAGATCCTACATATTCCTTCTCATATCATGCCTGAATAGGGTCACTCATTTTTGGAGGGCACAGGGAAGTTAATTTTATCATATACGAATTGGCGGTAAGTAAAACCGGACGCTGGCTGGAGCGGTTTGCTGGACCGCACAACACAATTACGTGCACTGCATCAGCGCCATAACCACGAAGTGACGCGCACAAGCATTGGAATCGTGCTATAAACCAAAATAAATATTCCGCTAGTGATTGATCCATTTAATAAGATACTGTCACGTGATTGATTGACTAAATACGGGGTTTGAGTTGGTAATTGGATTTGTTGGAGCCTTAAACAACTCGTGGCTACACTTTTCAGACTACTATGACACAAAAACTAATGTGCTTAGCCACGGTGTTTACTGCGGTGCTTGATAACGTCTTCTAACAGCAGACCTTTCTCTGTTCCCTGGCTCACGTCCTAGTAGAATGGCGACCATCTCACATAAACCTACTTTTCTAACTGCCGTCTCAGGACTCTGTTATAATAGTAGCTGACCCTCATTATATAGCCTCGAAACCGATCGTACAGAAAACACTGCTTCTAACAGTTCTGTTGCTGGGTGACTTCCCAATCCTCGCGAACCGCACAGAAAATACCTTCCATATATTGCGTGTGTAATCATGGTTACGCTGATGAGTTGTTTACTGTACCGTAACCTAGTAACAGCTCTCTCTTGCCTTATGTCACAGTATGCTTTCTGCAGTTTGACGCAGGAGAGAGACCATCTTTTATGAACGCGTTGATGAAGATAGATAGAGAGAGCTCATACGTGCTGCCAATTACGCACAGATACACTAGGTATTGTCTTATTGAGACAGTTATTATTCAGAAGAAAATGTATATCTCTTGTATATTTAATGAACCAAGTTTACTTCTTAACTTATTACCGACAACTTAAGCTCCAAAGAAAAAGAATACAGACATCTCACAAGAAGAAGGATATGCAAAATTGAAGTGGCGCCAAATTAATTGTACCACTTGTAATTGTAATTAAATTAATTAATTGTAGAATTTCATTATTTTCTACCTTAACACTTTAAACTGAAAATTACAATATATAACACCCAATATAACATTAAAATCTTTGCACATTACCAACAGGTCGTACTTACGTATTTCTTATGATTCCGTTAGATTAAACAGTGACTGTATTTCTGAACAGTATTAACCAGTTGGTCTTTGTAACATGGATGTAGCATGCTTCTTGTGATGTAGGAACTGAACTTTCAGATATTACTTAGAAGAAATTCGTGCTTCATGTAGTTTTAATTACGCTTTTCGGAGCTTCAGAGTGACACCTGTAGCAGAGTTAAATGTAATTTGATGTGACGTTGTCTTCTCGTCATGTCGTTGTTGCTGGCGGCACGAGAAAACCAGCCTCTTCGCATCAGGAGCAGTTCGTGAGCAAACATTTCACGATGCCTCAGACGGCCTGAATCAATGTTTACACTCTTGTGTTTCAAGAGTCACGTTCCACCACCTCTCTGACTTCGTACTTGGGAATGGTATTCATGATGATAATGCTGATACTAATAACAACAGTGCCAATAATTATCTCGAATATCTTTGCTCGGTAATATTACAGCTCATGGGCTTCTGTTCCCAGTAAGGCTGGGGCCACACTAGCGCACAAAATGCCTTCATTGTAACGCACGTCGTGACGTCCGTTGTAGAAATAAATAAGAGAGGCGAATGCTCTGATTTCTTCGGGCTCCATTGCAGACAAAAAACTACGCATTGCATTCTGCAAATGTGTGGTGTCCTCAGCAACGTCCGTCATAAAGTGCGTTCGTTGCAACGGACGTACTTCGTGTATTCGTGTGGCCCCAGCCTAAGAGTGGTTGTTTGTCTTTAATAATTACGTCAATATCGACTCTACTACGCAGTTGAACTTCTTTGGATTGCACTGCGAAGCTGATCACTCACCTAAACACAGTGACGAGGTTAAAAAGTCGTGGGTGCAGTTATCACGATGAAGAAGAGGGGCAGAGCATGTAGCAAACATTTGGATGACTGGAATGCATACAAGGATTTGGTGGGAAAATTAGAAGGAAAGAAACCACTAGAAAGTTTAGACATATGTTAGAGGATAATATTGTCATTTGTTTATGGCTCCGTGACTAATAATAATGGGTTTTGGTTTGGATGATTGGATTTTTAACACCTTTTACAATTTCTTTTAATCGCAATCAATTACACAGCTATCACTAAACAACTGACTTTACCAATCATTAGGACTGCACTGGACTGTACTGACAACTCAGAAGTCAGAGTTGTATTGCCACTGATGGGCAGTCAATCAGTAAGTCTTGGCGTCCAGCCCCATCTGGGGCTCATGATCAGATATTCATTACTGTTTGACAGTTACGGTCTTCTTTTCATGAGGCGCCGTCTCTGACGAGAGGACGGGTCTGTCTTTTGCATATGCTGCTGGTCCTCGCCAGCGCAGTCTTTCTCGGGTCCTAGTCCCTTGGACTCGCGACCATATTTTACTGTCTCAGATTTGAGACTTTCCTTTTCGTCGCCTCCTACGACTCGCAGTGTCAGGCTGGTCCCTCACTCGCAGATTTTTCTATCCTGAAGCTGCAGGCGATGCGTTCCTCCGAAACGTCGGTTCACACAATATCTACACGGCGCCACATTCCAGAAGACTGCGTTCTTCATAGTCTCCGCAGTGCAAACCTCAAATTTTACATAAGAAACTATATCTCCGGTTTTGAAGGTTCATAGCCAGTGCCCACTCGTCCTTCCGGTAGAGGTACTGCATATGATCTGAATTGATTTTGTATGACGTTTAAAGGGCTGCGTGATAGTGAAATTTGATGGTGGGAGCAGGATAAAAAATTGAAGTTCGTACCTCACAGGAAACACTACTTCTCATTAGAAAGACCAATATGTTAATGTTGTTTTGGGGGGAGCTATTTATTTTAAGACTCATCCGAAATATACTATAAGAGCTCTCTGTTGGTAAAGCGTAAAGTTTTGAGTGCTTAATTATGAAGTAAACGCAGTAACTACTGTGCTAATGTTTAACAAGATCAGCTGGTGAATTAGTTATTTGTTATGTTCCTAAGTTATCAGGTTGGTAGGAGCCTTAGTCGATAAATTAATAAGTTGGTTATGTATTTACTCAGCAGTTCATTTACTTGGATAGTTTTGTATCTTGTGTGCCGTGTTTGTTATATTGAATTCTACGGTGGTCAATTTGCGACTTTGTTAACGGGTTAATCAGATAGCTACTGTTCAGTTAAGTAGCTGATTTGTCAGCTGGATAGGCTGCCTGTCAGGAATTCAGTAACACTGAATTATTGTAGTCATCAGTCAATACGTGCAAATTCCATATGTTTGAAGATGTCATTTCAAATGAGTACATTTCTCCAATTGAACGCCGTGAACATCGGCAACTTCTCCGGCAGAGCCACGTAGCGTATTGTCTAAACAATTATCTGTAGGCGTCAGGAAATGGAAAGAGGATAAAAACTGAATTCGGTTCTTCATGATAAGGGACGCTTCTTCAGTAGCCTCGTCACTATGACGATTGAACTATTCCAGCTTCTTATCAAGTTTAATATGTTAACCTGATTGATTTCAGTTTTCAGAACTTTTGAAATTCATTGCGAGCATGTTCAGTGAGATAGTAACCGAAATTACGATCTGGCATCGATAACAATGAAATAAGTACAGGGTGTCAAAGAAGGAGCTGAGATGGCACAGTCGGTGTAGCAGTTGTCTACGGGCTGGACGGTTGAGGGGCCGGAGTTCGAGACCCAGGTAGGGGCAAGTTTTTTCTTTTCTCCAAGTACATACCGGTTCTGGGGCTTACCCACCCTCCAATTAAATGAACAGAAAGGACTCTTTCTCCGGGGGTAATGTGACCGGGGCGTGAAGGTGACCAATCATCTCCAACTAGCACCCATGTCAAGAAAAAGTGGATATATACATCAAACGAAATTTGTAAAAAAAAAAAAAAAAAAAAGGGGGGNTTCGAATGGCAGAGCTATACCTTCACTTCCCTTATACACCTTCATGGCTTAGTGCTTAATTAGTTAAGGGACAACTTTAGCTTACAGGGCTTCTTTTTCCCCTCCCTTGGCACTACAGCCCCAGTGGGCCTAGGCCTACCTCCATGAACTTCTCCGTTCACTTCGGCTTTTCTTGATTTTACACATTCGGTAGGACTCCTTGGGTGGGTGATCAGCTTATCGCAAGGCCTCTACCTGTACACAAACACAGAAAAGCGCACACACAAACTAAACATCCATGCCCTGAGTGGGATATGAAACCACGATCCCGGTTTCCAAGCGAGCGAAGAGAGTACATGCCTTAGACTGCTCGGCTACCGTGACCGGCCGGCTTACAGGGTTACCATGTGTTATTCTGATTACCGAAACAATTTCCAGTTGAAGTATCGACGGTTTAGATGCTATAAGACGTAATGAAACGGTAGAGACAAAGGAGTTGGCTTCGTGTGTCGGCGTATCAGTTCAGTGAAGATATATTGCTTAATAACACAGACTTTCGGGTTTTTCTTAGCCTCCATCGTGCCTGAATCAGAAGTCAAGAAAGTAATTGACCTAACACAATAAATTTAATTAAAATGAACAGGATGGCTGACCTCGAAAAGGTACGATGCTTCTCTTGGCTCAGGCATTACAGATGTCCGTAATATGTTTTCCGTCATTTGTTTCAAGTTATCACGCACCGGAAGTGGGTTCATTATTAGCAGCGCCATCTTCTGTACGGATAATCATATTGTTACATTGGAGCTTCCTGTTGCTTTGCTGTCTCGTTCACTTCCGCCTTCAAAACAACGTAAAACTGTTTACGATCTTTCTTTAATTTAAAATAACATTCAAATCAAATCAATTGCTACATGTTTCGGCCTTACTTGGCCTTCTTAAAGGAATTTATTACTTTTTGAAACTGTCACACTTGACCGCCTTTGTGGTCTAGTGGTCACAGTTTTTTTTTCCTTGGCACTCCTACAGCCCCAGTGGGCCTAGGTCTACCTCCATGAACTTCTCCGTTCACTTCGGTTTCTCTAGGTCTTACACATTCGGTAGGACTCCTTGGGCGGTTGATCAGCTCGTCTCAAGGCCTCTACCTGTACACGAACACAGAAAAACACACACAAACATCCATGCCTTGAGTGGGATTCGAACCAACGATCCCGGCTTCCGAGCGAGCGAAGACAGTGCATGCCTTAGACCGCTCGGCTACCGTGACAGGCAGTGGTCAGAGTTACTGCCTATAAATCCAGAAGTCCCGTGTTTTATTCCGGTTTTACCAGATTTTCTGATAAGTAGTGGGTCTGGAGCGGGGTCCACTCAGTGGAGACAAGGGTGTGTAGCGGTGCGTGAGCAGACCCATAAAGAAGGGGGCGCAGTGAAGACTGTCAGAGCACTGAAGGAGCGGTTTCTAGCGGTAGGGCTCCACCCGACAGAATCGGACCCAGGGCGACGGTGAATCCCGGAAGAATTCGGCCCCCGCCCTCAGAGGTATGACCCTCCGTGCTATTCCTGCACCGCGCAAGGGACAAAGTCGTCAGGGACCAGGCAGAAGGAGTCCCCAAATAACTGACGCTCGGGAGGAGACGTTGGGCGCAACATGAACGCAACAACGGCATAAGGAACAGGGGCGTAATAGAGCGATTACGTCTGGGAAGCGGGAGAGCACTCAACAAGACCTTCAGGAAAGCAAACAGTCGGGACTACACCATTAGACTGCGGAAAATGAGCATCAGGACATTGTGGAGGGGTCCGACCCCACCGAAACGAAAGATGAGACTGCACACAGAGTAAGAGCCTCTCTGGTTTGATGTTCCGTCCTATTCTCGTTTCACATCCAGATACGTGTATATCAACATGCAGGGATATGTCTACAGATACTGTGCGTAGACTATGATCATTTGTCTTCTGGGATGTCGCGCATTAGTGTCCGGTAGGAGTTCGACGTTTAGGAGGAAGTTGTTTCTTCTGGGCCTCAGCACTGCGTGGTACAAAAGACTTAATATTACTCCCCCCACCTAGCGGTTTCTTCGAAACAGTGCATGGTGTCTGCTTCATGGTAGGATGGTTGGACCCCATAACAGTTATGGTATTGATGGAAAACAGAAAGATTGAATTGATCAGTAGCTGCCATAGCCCGTAGAAGTGATTCATTTAAATAAATGTAAAAGAGGTAAATTTGTCCCTGCGCTTAATTAATTAAATATCATGTCATGAATGTATATGGAAAAATGGATTCATAGCTATATTATTCGATTCGTTATAATTTTATGTTTAAAACTTTTTTTTTTGTAAATTGTGTTTGAAACTTTACATACTGTTCATGATATATGGGCAGTACTTTAATATGAACTCATAAAACAGAACTGTAAATCGTGTCATTTCATCCGCAAACATATCTTCACTACGCGCTCAGCCTGCGACACAGAATATCGAGTGGTTATCGAGCGTGTCAGCTAAATACGCAGTTGCATTTCAGCGCATTAATATGCGTAAATGTTGAATCACATATGCGCATGCGTAGACTCGTCCAGTGCAATTCGTGGAATAGCTATTTCCATGTTAAGTGGTGCGAAAATACTACTGATTCGGAAAGAGAAATAATATGAGTGAAAACTGGTATCTGCCTCAGTTCGAATTCCGTGAACTAAGCGTCATGGTTATTGGTTAACAAACTTACTTCGTATTAGAAAGGTGCCAGGTTCAGTTCTCGGCTAAACCCTGATTAATCTGACATTTCTCAAATAGACATGAAAGGATTCTGACGATGGTGTAGGCTGCACAGAACTATTAGACATATTTTGGAATCTATCCATCGTCTGGTATATAGAAGACAAAAAAAAACAAGACGTTTCGGAGACTGGATCTGTCTCCGTCTTCAGGTGGATGGGGCAGGACAGTGATTGAGACTAGCTCTTTCTAACGGGCCCAACTGAATAGGTTTATCCCACCCCATCCCCCTGAGAACGGAGACAGATGCAGTCTCCGAAACGTCTTAGTTTCTTTGTCTTTTATATACCAGATGATGGATAGAGTCCAAAATAAGCCTAATAGTTCTGTACTGACATTTCTCGTTTATTTTCTTCTCAGTTCTTCCACGTTAATTATATGACACATGGGTTAAAACAGGCCAGTATCGTTGCATTGCAAGGTCATATCAACACACTATTCACGACACCTTACCGTTCTTTTGAGACTATGTATGCCTAATATAGGCAGTTGAGAGACCGTTATTAATGGGGAGTTGTAAATCCTTTTTTTTTTTCACAACAAAACTTTTATAGTATTGTGACATGACGCCTGAAAGCCAGGATAGCACAGCCAGAGTAGAGGTTCATTGTTACGCAACTTCTCGGTAAACAGGTTCCCGCGGCAACGAAGAATCAGTCAACAATCGAGATATTTTTGAGCCATAACGATGGAAACGGTTCGGCAGAAGTTCACCGATATTTCTGAAGGATCTGGTGCCTCCATCTTCAGGTCGAAAAGTAATCCAAGCAAGAAAATGGAAATAATCAGCTGGCTGAAATTGTTGTTTGACTTGTTCTTCGACTCGAAGATGCAGGCGGTACTTTCATCCTAAACGTCGGTGAACTTCTACTAAATTAGACTGCCTTACAACCTATAAAATCATACTATTCACACTGAAATTGAATTGAGAAATTTCACAAAACGTAATGTTCCCCCACACACGAAACAAAACTGACCAGCGAGTCTCTGAATTGACACTAAACATCACAGCAATAAAATCACACTCGTTTCGTTTTATGGAAGGTAACACCGTGACCTCAGGAGACAGTTGTGCTGCCTTCCACTTCACTGCTTCTTCCCGGACACGGACATCTGTGGTTGCCCTCAGCAAGTGCATGGTACAACACCAGATGTCAGCGGTGGACTAACGCACCCACGCATAAGTACCGAACACAAGGCTTTGTTTTGCCAATCCACCGCTGAAGAAGAAAATCGCACAGCCAATTTCTGACAGCGAAAGAGAACATTCTGGTGGTCTTTACGACGACCGCAGCAACCCCTAGACCCGGCATGACAGTGACAAGACTTCCCTCTCCCCTCACGCAAGATATTACATACAGCCAGCAAGCTATGGTCCTGTAACCCAGAGAGCTATGAACACTGGTAAGCACCGGCCGTGAAATTTGCTTGACACGTCACAGGTTCCTGAATTGGTGACGTACAGCTTTGGGTCTAGGAGTTTAGTTTAATTACGTTGCCATTGTCCTCATAAAATACAATAAGCGTCATTCAAATGTACGTAGGAATTACACGAAAACTCCCCTCAGGGGAACACTTCTTTTGATTGTCCTTTGGTCAGCATTTCCAGTATAAATGAAGGCACTGTCACGAAATATGCTGGGATATAAGTGGAAGACTATGATCATAACTAATTTTATCCTACTCTCCTTATTTTATAGAAAAAATAAAGAGGCTTATGAGATTATTTTTTGTCTTTTTATCCCTCCCTTTGCAAATCTTGAATGTCTGAACTAATCTTTATGAAACTTGGTCAGTATATAATGATCAAATCTTAATTACGTACTTTATAAATCTCTCACATCAATAATACCAACATTACAACTTGTCATATTGCTGAGAACCTTAAGGAGAGACGCCTGAATCCTGGAATAATGAAGTCAGAAGAGACAGCTGTTGCTAGGCAGCGGGTCGGTAAATACATTCCCGCGGAAACGAATACACACTTAACAGTAGTAGAATGGTTGAACGCGGTGTTTTCTATGCGGTCCTTGCAAAAACCAAAGCTTAATTTGTAGAGAAAGGAAAGTATGAGATTATTCTTTCCCAAAAAATTTTATTAATAAAATAACGAGGTTTAAAACGATAGACATCTTTCTTTTTTGCTAGTGAATTTTTATTAGAAACCAGCGTTTCGGAGGGATTATCTCTTCCTGAACTGAAACGCATGCAACAAATTTCTACGAAAATTTGTGTCTTTTCAAAAATAACTGCACAGCGTCACATATCAGAACATCATAATTAGAATGTTCGTGTATGTATTTTCCGATTACTTAGAGCAGATTTCCTCCTTCTTGTTCTTTTTCTTTTTTTAGATGCTAATATTCATTCAACCAGTCAATAAATTTTCCCATTTCATGGGACCTGAAACTCGTTCACAATATCCCTCACATGGCACCTTTCCTGAAATACAAGAATTGAGTCCCCGGCCTCACATGGTAAATTGCTTGAGACTGACGTAACGTGTTTTTTATAACAAACCAATAAGCACCAAATAAATTCCGTCATAACCTTGTTCTCGGCACTGCAAAAATTCTTTCCATATAAGTTACTATGTTCGATCCAACGGTTCGTTTTGAGAAATAACTAAAATTGTATCCCCAGGGGAGCCCAAATCAACGCTGTAAAGAAATAATAACAATAATTCTTATGATTTTAAACATTTGAATTCAAGACGGCTTGGACGGATGGCTGATTCGCAATCTATTAAAATATTAAATCACCATAAACATGTCTGATCGGTTATATTACACTAGAAGCTATAGATAGGGGCCGGGATAGCTCAGTCCGCATAGTGACTGGCTACGGGCTGGACGACCGAGGGGTCGGATTTCGAGTCCCTGAAGGGTCAAGAAATTTCTCTTCTCCACAGCGTCCAGACCGGTTCTGAGGCTCACCTAGCCTCCTATCCAAGGGTATATGGGGTAAAACGACCGGGGCTTGAAGCTGGCCACTCACTTTCAACTAGTGCCTAGGTCAAGATAATATGGATTTAAAAAATTTTAAATTTAAATTTTAACTTTTGACATTTAGAACAATTTTAACTTGTGTTTTATGAGAGAGCTTGATATATTATTGAGCGTGAACCTGAATAAGATACAGGACTGAATAAGTGAAAAGACGAATATGATTGCGTGTAATTATACAGCTGTGTTCGTACACCTGAGGATGACCTCTTGAGGTCGAAACATGTAGTGTAATAATAATAAAAATATGCTGTGTGGTCGGAAAAATTGAGTCTAATATTGATTAAATTCACAACCGGATGTAAGAAACAATTAAAATTATATGGATCTATACATCCACTCCTTCATACGTCTTCATAGCATAATGCTTAATTAGTTAAGCACAGGTACAACTTAACTTATAAATAGATTATCAGACTTGTGCATTTGTGTACATAGACGGGTTCCCTGTTTACATTTTGAACTGTTTGACTTGTTAGCGCGTGTGAGCGGGAACCGCTTCAGCCAGTAGAGTGACCAGCTACAGACTAGACGATTGTGTATTGATTCCAACAGGGACAGGAATCTTCTCTTTCCACCGCGGCTTCCAGACTAGCACAGGGACTCTCATCCAGTCACCTACCGAACGTTTATCGACCCTTTTCCCTACATGAAACTGCCACAGCGCAAAGCTGAACACTGAACGTATGAAATACTCTCTTGTAAATGCTGTATTTCTTATGTTGTTGGTTAGAACAATACTTCACGCAGGCTTCCATATATATTCATATGCTCTGGTCACATAGGCCCATCAGAGAGGCCAAAACTTGCTATTTTATCATTGTGTGTTTTATCAGCCGGAGATGGTAATTATTATTATTATTATTGGAGCACGTGGTAGCGTATTTGGTTGAGGCACTATGCTACAATCCGGAAGGTCGCGGGATCGAGTCTCGATGAGGTGGATTTTTTTAATTCACCTAATCCTTCCAGACGCACTATGGCCCTCGGATCGACTCAGCTTCTAATAGAAAAAAATCCTCTGTCGGGTCTAAGTGTCCCTCAAGTTCTATAACTGAAAAGAGCTGATTAAAGTGAAATAAGTACAGTGTGTTCCTTCAGTGACAAAAGTTTCCCGTTGAAACATAGAGGATTTGTGCTTTATCGGGCAAGTTGGCGAATGAAAACTTTGCCGTAGCCCTATCACGCGGTGAGTGCTAAGCTAACCATCATCAGCAGACTTCGTCCGGTACTGTCAGCTTCCTGTCACAAATGAATAGCGTCTCAGTGCTGAGGGATTTGGTCCTGGATGTTTAACAGTGAAACTTTAAGAGAAAAAATACTGTTATTGCTTCGAGTCTGTTAATTGTAAAATATTTACGAAAATAAATATTATAAAATACTCCAGGGTTTTAGTCCGTAAGTGAACTATACCGACCGAGCGACCGCCGCTTGTCAGCGAAGTTATTTCCAACTTTAGCGGATAGAGGGTGTGGCGTGTCAGCGTAACGAAACCCCACGGCCTTTACTTTTCGGTTTTCTAGACCGGATCAGCTATTATCTTGAAATAGCTCCTCAATTATCCTCACGAGGCTGAGTGGACCCCGTTCCAGACCCACTACTTCTCAGAATATCTGGTAGCGATGGCAATCGAACCCGGCCCTCCAGATCTGTAGCCAGGAACTCTGAGCACTAGACCAGAGAAAAGCATAGTAAAAAGGAATGTGCAGTATACTCAATAATAGCGCTTTTGGTTATCCGGTATTCATAACATTCAGTCCGTCTTGTCAACGTGGGGTTAATGTCTACGGCTCATTCTCTGAAACGTCGGGACATTTGACTCCACATCGACTTTCCCCTGCTCCCTCTGCGGTACGCGTTGGGAGAGCACACAACTTACACTGTGTATAAATACAACGCTCGAAGCCTAAGAGAAAAGAAAATGATTATGAGTCCTGTAGGACCCGGAGCAAAGAATGACTGTGCTGGCGAGGAGCAGCAATTTACTCGACCCGACCCGACATTCACCCCATAAACCCCTGATAATGGAGACAGAGAGAGTCTCAGAAAAGTCGGACACCACTACCACATAGACATAGCTGATAACCGGGGAAGACTCCATTGCATATGGTCGCCATGAAGTCTTGGAATCGTGTATTCGTGTTAGCATCATGTCGCAGTACAAGTTCTAGCGGGCTCAATCTCACGAAATTGTAATCTTACATAAGGTTTTAGGTTTTTAATAATATTACCATCATCTCTGAGTTGCCGTGAATTTAATAACCTTATAAATTTCTACCGAGAGCACGCGGTAGTGTAGTTGACTGGGCCACTACGCTATAAGCCGGATGGTAGCATATTCGATTCCCGGTGGGGTCATTGGACTTTTCAATTGCCTAATCCTTCCAGCCGCACTATTGCTTTGGGGTCGACTCAGCCCCTAACAGAAATGAGTACCAGAAACCTTCCTGGAGGTAAAGGGAAGTCGGCGCTAAGGCCGATAACCTCACCGCCATCTGTGAACCGATTGTCTAGAGAGAATGTGGGAGCCTCGACATCTCAGAACCCTATGGGCTTCCATGGCATGTTACAGGGATATCTTTACCTTTACTTAGAGATAAATTTGTGCCTTTCTGCGCTGCACGCCGTCATCCATACGCCATCTTGTCTGATTTCAACTTGAATGTCGAGGTGAAGCTTTCTGGGAGCTTGCCTAGTCTCACACTATAAAAATTCATTGCGTAGAATTTCCAAACAAAGATATCTGTGCTTTTGCCGTTTGTGTTTTAATTTGTTAATGTTACGTCTGTACTTAACGTATGATTCGCGTGTTTTATCCCGGTTCTCCCTTTGAAGAGAACCCCTCAGTTACTTTCCATTAATTTATGTACTTGGGCTTGTCATCATCACAGTGCAATCCGTTTGAAGCTGTGCGCCAGATAAGAGGTCCCTCGTGTGTTCATAATAAACTCTAAGCTACGAGGTACGGGTAGATAATAACAGCTACAGAGGAGACAACATTTCAGTACACTCTGCAAAATTATGGGGTGTAGCACTTCATCATATCTTAACCTTTTGTGCGAACATTAGAATTTTGGCTTTAGCACGGAAGTATTCGCTTTTGCCTGAAGAAGAGAGGGAGTTAAAAACAGGGGAAGAAGAAAACGAATGAAGTAAGAGACATGAAGATGAATTGATGAAGACGTTAAAGATGATGGAAGAACACATGAAGCATAAAGAGAATTACCGTGGAAAGATAACGGGCAAAGCAGAGGTTACGTCTGTAGGATGACCCTTTTACATGAACAAAATTAATGATGTCGACCAGTTTTAATTTAAAGTGTTTAAGTGAGAGATATATGTAAAGCAATTGAATTACTTGCCATTTTCACGAGTTCCCCACAGCCTCGAATGAATAAGCAGGAAAAAAGAGTGCAGTGGCTGTATTAGATTAGGATATTAATTCTTAAAAGTTTTAAGCTAAACTGATCAAATAACT
Organism: Cryptotermes secundus; assembly: GCF_002891405.2. Lineage (NCBI taxonomy): Eukaryota > Metazoa > Arthropoda > Insecta > Blattodea > Kalotermitidae > Cryptotermes > Cryptotermes secundus. The sequence goes on from NW_019729218.1 coordinate 3,641,722, forward strand.
GGAAAGGTTTTATACGATGTACTTGTTGAAAATTACTGATCGTATTCATGCAAGTGTCTGTCTCAAACCTTTACAGATTACAGGCGCCATACTACGCGAGTAGAGTCGATCATCTTAGGAAAATAAGAGCCAGAAAATAAGAACAGATGTCGGGAAGTTTTCCTTTGTGAACAGGACCATCGCTGACTGGAACCAGTTACCTGAAGAGGTGATTGGGACTCCCCCGTTAAAGCGCATATATTTAGAAAGAAGGTTAGGAAAGCAAAATCAGTAGGGAAAGTGAAATGAAATGAAGTGTACTTGTATTGCACTGTGAAATTTCTTGAAATGTATGTGCTGTATCTTTGTTGAATGCATGTCTGTTTCTGTAAACACTGCCACCGGGCATAAGCCCAATTGCAGTAAATAATCAATATATATATATATATCCTTTAAAATTCCAAATAATATATAAGAATTCAGTTCGTACCCCAAAGGAAACGCATTACGTCTCCAGTACAAACCCCAACCGGTTAATGCTGTTTAGGGAAAAAGAGATCTGTTTATTGTGAGAACCATACGGAACATACAGGTACACTCTGTGTGCATAATACAGAGTTTTCATGTGTTCCAGCAGGTGGGAAATATAATAACCACTGGACTTTAAAGGGTTAAATATCTTTGAGGTTATGTCATGTCATATACGTAGGTAAGGAAATCCATGGAAGAAAATTCTCACGTGTTCAACGAGATCTCTGGTATAGTGATTTTTGTCCCATGATATTTTCGGGAACGGAAACTAATAACTTTATAATTATTATGTAATAATCTACGTTATTGCTTGATAAAGCCTCCTCGTTTATATATGTTTCAGATACAGCATCATAATTAGCAGAAATTGGGTTAATGTTTGCCTACATAGTTCTGGAAACTTGAAACAATTGTAGTCACATTTGTACGAACGATAACAAATGAATGGGGATTCGTAACATCTTCCGCAGATGTAATAGTGGTGGGTTTATAGTATGTGGCATGCTGGAAGGCTGGACTCTAGATCGTCCATTGCTGGTCAACGGCTAACGATTGCTATGTAACGTAACATAAACAGACAGTTGCGTAGGGAAGTGTTTAAGCAACAGAGACCGAATTCTTGAGTTCCAACATGCGCAACAATAGGGCACATAATGCTAGAACAATGCATGGGTGGACACATCTGGCAACAATACATGATATCAGTTGCCGAGCAGCAATGTGTTTTCTGTGGTTGGTCCGTGCTGAGTCTGTATATGGAGCAATGAACACTGTTCGAGGAGATTCAACAGGAAAACGTCGATATGGGAGAAGTCCAGGGCGGAGTTCAGGTCTGTGATGAGCAAAATGAGAACCGGCAGAAGCCTTCGTGTGACGTAGTTACAGTGAACATTAGAGTGTGAGCATTGTTCGCAGTTATGAAGTGTTGTAATTATCGTGTGTGATAATTGTCTGTAGTTCCGCCTGGCGTACTTATCCAGTAAACAGCGCCGTGAAATCCGTAATCCGTAATTCTTTGTCACGTAACCCCCTACATGTGACAGTATTCACACCTGCTACATGCACAGACATTCAGTTATTCTTAAATAGATGTAGAAAAGATGCAAATGTGATATAGGGATTCGAATCGGGTACCTGCAGCTTGGTAATCTACAACGTGTTTGGAATAAGACGAGAGATGAGAGATGTGTTTCATTTGCAAAGAAGGTGAAGCACAGACGTGCTGTGTGCAACAGTGTAATGAGATACAGTGCAAAGTTTTTGTGCAGCGATCGCGAGAAACCAGAACCGAGTTTCTTCCAGGTTACGGGACTCTCGAATCTGAGACAGTAAAATATGGTCGTGAGTCCCGCGGGATTCGGACTCTAGAATGACTGCCCTAGCGAGGACCAGCAGTACTTGTAAACAATTGAACAATCCTCTCGTCAGAGAGGATGTTACATAAGGACTACGACCGCAAATGATCAGTTGAAAAAAAGAAATCTATGATCGTGAGCATCAAGGGGCTTGTCGCCAAGACGAAATGATTGGCGGTAAACCTCCAGTTGTAAAGTAACTTTTGACAGTGATAGCCGGTGTCTCGTCGTAGATTCGAACTGCCTGAATACGAGTCTAGAACATTATCGCTACAACTCTCTGCTCCGTAATTTAACCTCTGGCTCCTTCAGTTTCTTACATGAACAGCTTTAGAGAATCCATTCCCGATAATGGAACCCTTCCCTATGGAACACAATGAGTTATTAACTGGGGTCATTCCCTGCGAAGCTGAACAAATTTATCACCCTCAAAAACGTATTGAAGATGAATTATACGCAGCTTTGCTATAACTTTCCCACACCAAAAGTTAATTAAGTGTGAGTAGGTAGTAGGGTTTTTGGCTGACGTCTGCTTTCTGTTTTACATAATAGATAAACAAATTGCATAATATTCAGGGAGAAGCAGACGAAGCTAATAAAGTCGTAAACTAAGCCTGAAATTTGTGATGTTTCATTGGAAGAAGATTGGCATCTGACAGCTCAACCGTTAGGTGCCTCGGATCTATGGTGTATGGGTTCGTATCGGCTTGGAGCATTGATGTTTACGGCGAACTTTTGTTATATCATTGAGTGACTATTTTTTAGATGTTTGTGAAGATCTGTTCAGTAATAATAATAATAACAGTCCAGATTTATACCTGGGACATACATGGTTCGAATCTTGACCAAGTTACTTGCCATTCAGACTAGGGGATTATGTGGTTTTCCTCAGTCAGTACTGAGGAATATCAGGACAGTAACTTGACGTAGCACAAAACAGCGACCATTCAAATTATTCCAACTTCATCATTCATAACCACCTTCCTACATCAAGATTACGATATTTTGGAATGTGACTTCGTGTAGTTTCGAAAATGGAAACCAAAATTTCCTTTCTACCCTATGGATGGAGGCAGTAGATTTCCCTTAGATATTGGTAAAACTAAAGTAAAGCTATCCCTGTACCAGGCCGTGAAGGCCCATAGGGTTGTGAGACGTTGAGGGTCCCACACTCGGCTCAAAGATGGCGGTAAGGTTGTCAGCCTTACGCGCCGGCCACGCTTTGTTCCCCAGGAAAATTATTTAATTAATTCCTAGTACTCATTTCTGTTAGAGCCTGAGTCGACCCCAGGGCCTAGTGCGGCGCTGGCGTGAAGCTGATCAGTCACCACCATCTAGTGTCGAGGTCAAGAATGGTGGAGTTATACCTCCACTCCCCCTCAGTTGTAACAAAAATAAAATTTAATGATAATATTATCAGTGGTCATTATAGGAAATAGTCATTAAAATATTTTCGATTTGAGTTTACTAGAGCGTTGATGGAAAAAAAAATTATTTTCTGGCATTTGTCGCCGGGCAGTCAGATACACGTCTGCCTCAATATATGGGGTCATATCTCAGACGATGTTACTGCGTACTTACTTATGGAACTAAGCCCTTCTTGAGGAGAAGCCAAATCTGCAGCTACTTAAGAATTTCCCAGCATATTATGGAACCCATATGTTCATTACCGTGTTCACAAGAGCCCTCCATTGATCCCTATCCTCAGCCAGATCAATCCAATTCATATCATCCCATCCTATCTCTCTAAGATCCAATTTAATATTATGCTAATTAAGGCAAATAAATTAAATGATTTCGTCTCATGAGGGAGGTTGCACTGAAACTAATCCTACTCAAGTTTGCGAGGACGCAGTAGCCCTCCTTGTGTAATTATTGATTATCACATTCCTTACAGCCTGGAGCCCGTGCCTTCAGGAGCATAAGGGGAGCGGCTTTTGGATTTAGATATGGCGGACAGCAATAAATTGATGAGCAGGGGGTCGGCCGAGTTAGGAGTAGTTCCCTTGCTTTATCTTGAAGTTGACAGCAACGGAGAGTTAATCTGTGGTCAGCCCAGAGTTCGGTCCGGGGCGGCACGGTATTCCCAGGGCCACACATTCAGGGTCTAGTCAGCACAGGGGTACCCAAAATGTTCACACGATGAATGAGAGGGTTTTTGTGTTATGTATTGTCCCAGGTATGGGGCAGAATGGCCGGTCACGGTAGCCCAGCGGTCTAAGGCATGTACCGTCTTCGCTCGCTTGGAAACCGGGATCGTGGGTTCGAATCTGTTTCCTGTGAGGTACGAACTGAATTCTTATATATCATTCTTATACACTGCCGGTCACAGTAGCCGAGCGGTCTTAAGCATGTACTGTCTTCACTCGCTTGGAAACCGGGATCGTTGGTTCGAATCTCACTGAGGGCATGGATGTTTAGTTTGTGTGTGTGCGTTTTTCTGTGTTTGTGTACAGGTAGAGGCCTTGCGACGAGCTGATCACCCGCCCAAGGAGTCCTACCGAATGTGTAAGATCTAGAAAAGCCGAAGTGAACGGAGAAGTTCATGGAGGTAGGCCTAGGCCCACTGGAGCTGTAGTTCCAATGAAAAAAAATGGATCAGAATATGACAAACCAAATGAATTAATACACATGGACCCAACAGGGACATATTTGGAGGCAATGTCCTGATATTCGACTGGAGGAAAACAATGGACGTTATCAGTCTTGGATAATCGATTAACTGGTGTGTGTGTGTGTTTGATTTATTTCACGACGCTGTCGGTATGTTAACACATAGCGTCATTTGATAAGATGATTGGTCAGTAATGAATTAGAGAGGATTTCGAAGAAATTAGAATGATCAAGTCAAGGAGTATGAGAGGAGCAAGGCATGAAGCAAACATGAATGAAAAAAGGAAGCGTAAAGGATATTAGTGGGAGAGTCAAAAAGAAATAAACCATTAGGAAGACCAATGAATAATATTAAAATGTGTCTTAGAGATGTAAGATTCGTTGATATGTACTGAATTGCTTTAGCTCAGGTTAGGGACCAGTGGAGGGCTCTTGTGGACACGGTAATAAACTTTCAGATTCCATTGACTGGCAGCTTCTCAAGAAGGCTCAATTCCATGGAGTAAGTAATGATTAAGGATGAGAAATTGCGTGGAAGCGTCTTGACTAGGTTAATGAAGGCCCACCATTTGTAAACCACTGCGCGTCACACGCGGTGTTATCATCGAATAAGCTGAGTTTAATATCTGGTCTGTCACTTATGTAGGTGTATCAGAAGCAACGTAGGACCAAGAAGAGGTCTTTGAGGAAGGCCAGATAAGTTATGACGTCAGCTGGAACCTGCGGTGTTCATAAATACGTAAAATGTCCGATTCCTTGGATAGAAAGCTTGAAGTTGAATTGTGTTGCTTGGAATGTTATAGGAAAATAATTTCAATGCGAGACCTTCATTCCGTACTCGTCTAAATCCTTCGATATATCGAGAAATAGGACTGCGACTTTCTCTTCCGATTCAGAATCAACGCAAATGCGCTCTTATTGGTTGCTGAGCTATGTTGATGTAAAACAGAGTGATCTGACTTACATTAATTTCAGTGATTAGAGATATTGAGTGTTAGCCGTCCAGGAAGATTATTGTAGGAGTCTGACTAGACGGCCATGTTCTTCTAATGATGGAACGTTCCTCGTTTGTGAAATCTTGTGATTTTTGTTTTTTTTTTCCCCACGCAAAGTTGGGGAAAATAGTGCTGATGCATGCCGGCATGTAGTAAAATGCAGACATTTTTCGTTTTATAACTCGTTTCATCATTTTTATTGGTTATGAAAATTAAATTAAAACAATTGATCTGAGGTTCTCACAGCGACGAGTATGACTAGTTCTGTCTTCTGGGATACAGCACCATGTAGTCAGGGTAACAGGTAAAGTTGTCCCTGTGCTTAACTAATTAAGCACTACACCATGAAGGCGCACTGGGGAGTTGATGCATAGATCCACATTTTCTTGTGCTTGGCATTAGCTGGAGGTGAGTGGTCAGCTTTACCCCCGGGGAAAGAGACCTCGGTACCCATTGGATAGGAGGCTGAGTGGGCCCCAGAACCAGTCTGGACGACATGGACGACATTCTAAGCAAAAAAAAAGTGTATGTGTGCATGTGGCCTATTCCGAACCGTTTCCGAAATGGAGTTATTTCACTGTAAAGTTCCAAAATTATTGGTAAGAAAGAGATATTATGTACTGTTTCTAAGGCCGTGCCATAGCTCAAGCGATTAGTCTCTTGCTTCCCATCGCCAAGGCCCGGGTTCGATCCCGGGTCTGGTCAAGTGGGATTTATGGTGGACAATGTGGCGCTGGGGCAGGTTTTCTCCGAGTACTTCGGTTTCCCTTGCCAATCTTCATTCCACCAATTGCTCCACAATCGCCCTCACCCATCATCTGGGGCTGGTACAATAGGCCAGAAGTGGCCGCAGTACAAGGGACCTAGTCCCACACCACTAGCAATAAAAGAGAACTTTTTCTAATACCGGTATTTATTGTTCAAGTCACAAAGTTGGTACAGTTTACCTAGTGTAATACATTTTCGAAAATTTCCACCGTCAACATCAATGCACTTTACAACTCGTGTGAGAACAGCATATGAACATATTCGTCATTTGTGAAGATATGCGGCATTTTTACACAAAACCCCTACAATGTCACTATCAACAGTCACAACGGCCAACTGACGTTTCACACCGATTCACATGCGGGAGGGAAGGCCAATATTGTCCAATCTACTGTACAGTGAAACAGCTCTCTGTCGGAAACCGCTCGGAATAGAACACATGTACATATACAATTCTTTTTTGCTTAGAGTGACTGGTACTGTGACCTCCCATAATATTGACCTTTCCTCCTGGGACATTCTGTATAAACTGTGGGCAAAATTCAAGAGTGCTTTAATGTTAAAGCAGTTATAATTTCAATCAGTACTGGGTCTTCATGACTCTTCATGCTGTACAAAAATCTTCTGAGAGATTATGGTAATTTTAAGAGAAGTCACGACGGTTTCCTTCCATATCCATTCCAGTTCATCAAACAGAGTTATTCGCAAATCAGAATCTACACAGCGTGAACCCCGGTAGCTGTAACAGTGTCGTTAAATGTGCTGAGAAACAGGAATTCAGCATTACGGTAGATGCAGTCCAGACTGTCACACCACCGTGTGCTTCGGACCGCAGATAATTGTCATTAAAGGTCACATCTATCCGTCACTGTACGTTGGATGTGTCGATGTTCAGTTTTTATAGCTCTTATCACCTTCAAGAGACAGTCAACGTGTCACCAGTAGGTTGAATGACGTAACATAATATCCGGGCTAGCAGAGATCCATCACCTGATTCCGATAAGGGAGATCTGTGGGAACCAGAGGCGGTCGTCACGAGTACTCGCCGGGGAACAGAAATTAATGTAAAATTATTTTTAAAAAAGTAAAGGTATCTCTGTAATAGACCATGAAGGCCCATAGGGTTGTGAGACGTCGAGGGTCCCACATTATCTAGACAATCGGTTCAAAGATGGCGCTGAAGTTTTCAGCCTTACGCGCCGCCCGACAGCCCTTTACCCCCAGGAAGATTCCTGGCACTCATTTTTGTTAGCGGCTGAGTCGACCTCAGAGCCATAGCGCGGCTGGAAGGATTGTGTCAATTAAAAAATTCTACCTCATCGGGACTCGAACCCGCCACCTTCCGGCTTGTAGCAAAGTAGCTCAACCAACTACGCTACCAATCGAAATCAACTAGTTTTATTACAGTCCGTCTTAATTATAACCTGAAAATAAAACGTTAAAAATAATAGTAGTAGATTTGTTAACTGTTATTGAATTATGGATAATTTACCGTACCGAGAAACGCGGGATATTAAACTACGTATATAAAGCAGTCCTGCCATACATTTACCATAGTTCATGTCCCATACAGGTAACGGTAAAGCTGTCCCTCAGTTCCATTAATTAAGCACCACTCCATGATGACGTATGGGGGAGAGGAAGTGTATCTCCACCACTCTTGACCTCGGCACTATATGGAGATGAGTGGCCAGTTTCACGTCTCGGCTTCTTTACCTCCCCAGGGAAAGATCCTTCAGTATCCACTGTACGGGATGTTGGGTGGGACTCAAACCCGGTTTGGGTACTGTGGAAAACATAAATATCTCGTGCTCCTAACGGAAATTGAAAACCAATTCATCGGCTGCCCAGCCGACAAGCTGTAGCTTTACCGACTGAGATGTCCCTACCGGCAAACCGGCCACCCTGGCTCAGTTTTTCGTGGTTTGCCTTAGAAACTTTGAAAAAAAATACCGGACTAGTACTTCGATTAGGCCATCACCACTTCTAAATCCTTCCATTTCTTCGGCCATTCGACACTACATAGACTTCTCTGGATAGTGATGGTGTCGCAGAATAAACCAGAAAAAACATATTCATACAGCTTGGCTAAAAGTATATGAATACTGTGGCATGTCTGCTGAAAGCCATAACTGTGAGGGCAGCAGAGACAGCCGTTGCTATGGTACGGCTCTGCAAACACTCCCGTTGCTAGGCAGTGGTTCAGTAGAGTTCATGTGATCGCCGCAACAGACACCGCGCAATAATGGAAGAGACGTTTTCTATGCGGTCCAGGACAGGGCTATATAAAAAGGACCAGCTGGGATTACGAGAGAATCCTGAGACGTAGTTAGAAGAGTAGGAGGTTCGTGTGAGATAGTGGCCTGTCTGCGAGGACGTGAGCCCAGCAGCAGAGTGAACGCCACTGTTGGGAAACGTCACCAAGCAGTTAAGACCGTGATTGGGAACACTAGTCTTTGTGTGACAGTGATTTGTAAAGTGTGTTCAGGATTTGTGTGTTAAGTGTCCGGTAAATCCGATTACCAATCCGGTAGCCACTCAGTCACGTGACAATATTCTAGTATTGAGTTGAAGGTGAATTTAAATTAAACTTTAATTAAAATGAAAGCCGTAAACCATTATGAGCTATTATTTATGGATGTAATTTACAGGCAAATTCGCAATGAGTTTCATACTAAAATTATTTAAAAGGTAAATGTTTAAAATCTATGATTTTATCTTATTCTGACCTGGGACAATTGACTCATGAGGGAGATAAGGAAAATACAAATTGAAGAATCAAAATTATTGTACTTGAGCTTCTCGCAGCGGCGATTTAACACCGTTAAGTCCGGTAGAATATCACTGACGTTTCGGAGGAATATACTGCCTACATCTTCAGAATTAAAGAGCCAAGCAACGCTGCAAGAAACAGCAGAAACAACAAATATTCTACAAGGTTGAACTCTTAAAGAATGACTTCTTTTAACTGTTTGATGAGTATTCTATCATGTCAGCTATTCAAATTTATTGTCAAGTGGTTTCGAATTGAATGGAAATAGTAAACGCATAAAACTCTGCTTCTTTCTAAGCGATCATTGCTTCTTTATGTGCTTGAAGGGCTGTCTATAAGCATAATACGAAACTTTCAGACAAAAAGTAAGGTACATCAAACTCCGGAAGGAAACAAAAAAAAAGTTTTATCAAGACAAAGCAAAGTTTGAAATAGAGAATAAAGCATGAACTAGCTGCAAGCAGAAAGTTTGTACGGTGGAGGAGGATGAACTAAGTTCTTTCCTACCTTCATTATTTTTCTCGAGACACATTACAATTTCAAACAATTATACAGCTTCCGAGACAGCACAAATGTTCACCTTAGGAAGAGAAACTTGAGAACAATACTCTCGACAAAGAGAAATCTCTGCAAGAAGAGAGTTTAAGATTGAGGGGTCTGGAGTTTACAATAGACACAGAAGAAAAACCCAAAGTCACAGCAGGTTTTTGTAAATGTAAATACAACTCATTAGTCTGTCAATGAATTGGAATGATCAATTAAAATTCTATCAACCTTAACAGTGAGGTATTCAAATACATCTCTTGCATTTGTCTCTCTCTTTTCTCTAAGGAGATCCGAAGATAAATATTAGACTGGGGGGGGGGGACTAGTTCCCTGTCCTTCCTTTTGATTCATTATTATTTCCATTCCTTACTGAAATTCAATAGAGTTTTGTGTTTAATAAGGGCTCTGTATTGTACGTGACAGACTTTTTTTTATATTTTTCTATCGTATCCAAAATTTACCATAATTTAATCCTATCCAATAGGTCTAAAAAATTTTAAGCCAGGTGGGACTGAAATTAAACGGGACACATCAGCTGTTGGTCTACGCCGATGATGCGAATCTACTGGGTGATAATGTAGATACCATATAGAAAAACACACAAACTTTAATTGACGCAAGTAAAGAGGTTGGTCTAGAAGTTAACACAGAGAAAACTAAGTATATATTACTGTCTCTACACCAAAATGCAGGGCAAAATCATGACATAAAGATAGGAAACAGATGTTTTGAAAATGTGGCACAGTTCAGATATTTGGGAACAACGATAACAGATCGAAACCTGATTCAGGAGGAAATTAAGAGGCGATTGAACTCGGGTAATGCTTGCTACCATTCAGTCCAGAACCTTTTGTCTGCTCCTCTGTTGTTCAAAAACATAAAAATTAGAATATACAAAACTATAATTTTGCCTGTGGTTCTGTATGGATGTGAAACTTGGTCTCTGACATTAAGGGAGGAACATAGAGTGAGGGTGTTTGAGAACAGGGTGTTGAGGAGTATATTTGGACCGAAGAGAGATGAAGTGACAGGAGGTTGGAGAAAACTTCATAATGAGGAGCTTCATAACTTGTACCCTTCTCAAAGTATAATTAGAATGATCAAGTCAAGGAGGAAGAGATTTGCTAGGCATGTAGCACGAATCGAGGAGAGGAGGCGTGCATAGAGGATATTGGTGGGAAAACCAGAAGGAAGGAGAACACAAGGAAGACCAAGGCTTAGATGGGTGGACAATATTGGAATGGATCTTAGAGAGATAGGATGTGATGGTATGGATTGGATAAATCTTTCTCAGGATAGGGACCAGTGGAGGGCTCTTGTGAACACGGTGATGAACCTTCAGGTTCCATAAAATGCTGGGAAATTCTTGAGTAGCTGCAGAATTGGCGGCTCCTCAAGAAGGGCTCAGCCCATTGAGTGAGTAAGTAAGTAAGTAAGTAAGAAAGACTGAATTGGTTATGTTAATTTTTCAGTTTCAGATGGTTCGATAAGTTATTGGATTCGAGGCTCTTAATTCAGTGACTATAGGTACTACTACTTTCTGGAGTGTTTCGGAAGAAATTACTACCACAATCTTCAGTATCAAGGAGATATCTTAATAGATCAATAATGTTGAAAATCATAATGTTTTATTAATAACATGCAGAAATATCCCATGTCGAATTTTAGCGATCTGATTACTGCTTATACACGAAAATCTTCATTCATTGCCTTATATAAAACAGGAATTTGTATGGCCCAATATGTCCCAAATTTGGATTTCCCCGCAGCGATTTATGAAAATTGATTTAGATTTTTTTAATTTGTTCAAAGGTTTAAGCGCTAATATTAGTCCACAGATGGCCAGACAAACTAATATAACTTCCATATAAGGCGTTTTTTTGTATAAAGAACACTTAACAACTAGGGCTCGTATCCCTACTCCAAGAAAGGTTCTGCATGGGATTCAAATGCATTTTAAATTTCTTGGATCACATAATCTAACGGATCCAGAAAATAAATAATAATTTCCATATTCAAGATAAAATATGAAAGAAGTTTCTTCTTAAACTTTAGCTACAAGATTACATAAGGTTATAATTTAGTGGAGTGCAAACCAAGTTTTCACCACCATGAAAACTTCAAACCCCATAACTCACTATACTGACCCTATAGAGTAGAATTCTCCTTGAATGCATAGCAGGTGCTGGGCTAGACAAGAAATTCCTTGAAATTTATGAAACCGAAAATTTATTTTCCGTATTCACAACAGCTCGCCGCCGGTTTACAGTCTGAGCCAAATGAACTCAGTATAGAATCTACAATTCCATTTGTTTAACCATTTAAACATGGAAGTTCTTTTAAATAATATCGTCCGTACCTCACGTCTCCACTACAAAGCCCAACCATACATCAAAGTCAAAGTGACAATGAGTCTGACGGTCAGTCAGTCAATCAGTCTTGGTATCGAGCCCAATCTGGGGCCTATGACCAGATATTTATTGCTGTTTGAGAGTTCCGGACTTGTTTTTGTGGAGCTCCCTCTCTAACGAGAGGACGGGTCTGTCTCTTGTCAGAGTCATTGTCTGCAGTAGTAAATCATTTGATATAATTTAAAAGATATTTACATGTTAAACGTGTAAATACATACATATAAAATATATACAGGGCATCTGTCAGTCCAGGATCAGTACAGTAGATTATACCCTATTTCTACCACATAGTAGCTTCCGGAACAAAGGCATAGTCACTTGAAAGGGAGAACCTTACGGAACACACAAATAATAATATATAAAGACTGAGACCGTACCTCACAGGAAACACATTACATCTCCGCTACAAAGCCCAACCTGTTAATACTGTTTAGGGAAACAGTCGATGTTTATTGTGGGAACCATAAGGAACACACAAATACACTCTGTCGGCAGAATATAGAGTTTATGTTAAAGCAGATGGTATATATTGTGACCACTGGACATTAAAGGGTTAATACACATTCTGATATAACCCTTCCATATAATCTTCTCTCCGATGTGAGCTATAAGTCCCGCCCATCATATCAAATCTCATACACATACGAATAGTTCAGGAAGTATTTTATTTTAACTCAGCAGTACTGACAAACGCAGAAACCTGTGTATGAAAGCCGGACGTTTGTTGAAAACCTGAGCAATGGAGCGTTGTATTCATAGCTTTCATCACTCGCTTTTCTGTGTGTTATGGTGTGTGCTATGTTCAAGTCCGCGTGTCTGTTTACACGTACGGCAGACGTCCCCTGAGGGCATCCAATTGAAAACAAGTCGCAACATTAAACACAGTATGCACACACATGTACAAACACACGGTACAACTACGGTCACAGGCTGCCTGCATATATCTACACGAGCAGTGGGCAAAAATACTGATACACTCTCTGTTATTTGCGTTAGCAGCAGAGCGCTGGGGACAAGTTCTCTTGAACAAAGTAATTAATTCCGTTTATACTGTTTCCGGTATGGTATCGCTACTCTCTCAAGTTATCCTATGGGAATTCACGTTAGCCATATGCTTCATTAAGGGAAATGAGATGATTCATTCAGAAGAGCCCCCCCCCCTCAAATTATGGTGTGGTATATAATTGCTGGTTGAGCCTCGTGGCTTTGCTGTCGGACCCACAGTGCTTACATAAAGGGAATAGCGTGGTCAAATACCGCTCGAGGTATTAATGTTCGCGTTTTCTTTCTTTTTAGTTCGTTATTTGATTTAATGAAGTTCCCTGAACCAGACGATTGAAATGTGAACAGACCGGATATCATAACCTAAAGGCTCTTTGTTCGTTAAAATTATTTTAATTCCTTGAAGTGCAGTGACTATGAAGTTTATTCTCTTTCCGAATTTAGTGTCGTGAAGTGTAGTGGATTGTTACCGATGTTTCGGAGGAACCTTCAGGGTCTATCTTCAGGGTGAAAGAATGAAAAGTACTTCTGCCTTGAATATGGAGACAACAGGTTCCTGCAGAACATGTGTAATGATCCACCACATTAAACAACTGTGATATACCGGAGAAGTTTTCTTAAGCCGTAACTCTTATTCAGGAGATATCTGGTTCGAATCCTGACTGGAATACCGACTATCCCGACTCAGTTTTTTTTTTCCATAATTGTCCTCAGTCCCTCCAGATAAATGCATGGATATTAGTGTATACTTTGACTTAGTAGTGATTAGGCACTGAGTCTGGATTGGTAATTGGATTTATTGATGTATTACAATTCGTAGCTACAAACAGTTATAGTTCTGTCGCTAATTCAAGCACTCGACGTCTCACCACAGCACATATTAAATATCCTCTTTTTCTTCACTAGCCGTTTCTCGATTACGGTTCTCAACAATGTACAATAGATTCCTCAGCTTCAATGTTCAACGGCTCCTGCTCTCGCTGGTTGGCAACTACCACTGCTATTCCATGATGGTAACTCCCTCAACTTGTCGACAGAGTCTGAGTCTGAGTCAGAGTCAGAGTCAGAGTCAGAGTTACTTCACGACTGGCGGTTTACAGCCAATCAGCTCGTCTTGGCGCCAAGCTCCTTGAGACCAACAACCAGTATTTTTTCAACTGAACACTTGTGGTTATAGTCCTTATGTAACATCTTCTCTGAGGAGAGGATAGGTCTATCATTTGCAATTGCTACTGGTCCTCGCCAGCGCGGTCATTTTCATGTCTGAGTCCCGCGGGGCTCATGAACATATTTTACTGTCTCAGATTCGAGGCTCACTCCAACCTGAAGGGCCAGGTCCCTGTATCTATAGCCCCCAGGAACAGGGTGGCTCAGTTATACACTCAGACACTGGGTTCCATTTTCGTCGCCTCCTACGACTCGCAGGGCTACGGTGGAGGTATTGGAATCGGCCTTTACACGAAATAACTTATCGACATCCAGTTCGTTCTCCTTATATAACCTCGGCACGCACCGCATAGAAAACATTACTTACTTTACTTACTCATGGAGCTGAGCCCTTCTTGACGAGCCGCTAATTCTGCAGCTACTCAAGAATTTCCCAGCATTTTATGGAACCCGAAAGTTCATTACTGTGTTCACAAGAGCCCTCCACTGGTCTCTACCCTGAGTCAGATTTATCCAATCAATACCATTCCATCCTATTTCTCTATGATCCATTCTAATATTGTCCACCTACGCCTTGGTCGTCTCTGTGGCCTCTTGCTTTCCGGCTTACCCACCAATATCCAATAGAAAACATTGCTTCCAACAATTCCTCTGTTATTGTGTGGTTAATCGTTACAGCGTAAAGGTGTTTACCGTGCCGTTATCTAGCAATGGATGTTTTTATGGGTCTACTATTCCGGCTTTCATTCTTCATTTAACAATATTCAGTTATTCCATGACTGCTTCATTCCACATCCTTTCCAATCCATTCTCCATTAACAAGCCTACCATTCTGTGTCGTGTAGTTAAATATACAATCAAATAAAATATTCAGTTTGGTTTGGTATTGAACACAAAGTTGTATGTTCTAAACTGTACGGGCTGGACCGACAATAAAGTCCGACCGAATGCGGACACCTAAACAAAGGACCAACATGTCCTCCAGCGCCGATACACGCCGTACAGTTATGTGAATGTATGCATGAAACTCTAGGGGCAAAAACCGCTGGCAAATGCTTTGGAAGCAAGTGTTCACCTGCGTCTGAACTTCGTTCGCTTTCATATAATAATGTAACCAAGATTATAACCAGTAGTCGAAACATCTCCCATGAAGATGGGGGCAGCATATTACTCTGAAACGTGTGTACCTCTGTAGCTAACGATATCTCAGATCTCACATTGAAAATAACTGTGAATCAAATTTCACTCAGCAGCACGTTTTTAAGTAATGTCGGTACCTATCTACTGAACTGCGCGTGAGACAGTAAAATATTGTAACGTATATAGCCGTTGCTATGCAACGACCGCGATATGGACGGATTTAACAGGGTCATCTGTGGGCAACGGCTCGGTAAACATGTTCCCGCAGCAACAGAACAGCTATTTTTTCTACGTGGTCCGTGTCGAGATATTATAAACAATGACAGAATTTTACTCAACTACGATGCTGATTTACGCATATATAGAACAAGTATAATCGTAATGTAAAGTTAGATTAGTTGTAATTTAATTTTGATTTCTTTCACGGCTGGTTAGGGGAGCCTTAGTAGCTAAGTATCTCAGGTTCCAGTCCATAGTGGCCCACCAGGATTCTCGTTCTGAAATTCCTAAACGTCAGTTTCGAATTCAGATGATGACTTCGCATTCCCCGATCTTCTGTTATTATTCAATGTCTGCATTTAAAGAAGGAAATAGTGGGTTTCCCGTATGTTCCAGCGTAATGTTGGCAGCACTTCACTGCAATTTTCAGTATCACTGTTCGCGCTAATTGGTGGCAACGCTGTTGTTCCTAGTTTTTATCTGTACTGCAGGGCTTTGCTGTTGCCACAACTACCGATATTAGCTTTCCGACAGCAGACTGCTAAACCATAGGTGCCAGCTTGGGATATGTTTCCTCTTTTTCCGCTCCCTCTTCTCACCCCTGATTACGTAACATACTTCGCAAATTACTGCAAAAACCTGTCCGGCTCAGGCCTTCTGTTTCAGTACATATGCCTGGATGTGATTTCCAAATTTGTTCCACGTGCAGGATCCAAGGTTTTTGGGTTCGACAGCTTTAATGAAGATATGATGAGCCGAGACTCTCTGCGAAATAATGAGGGGGCCCCTTTGTAGTCTGTTGACACGTATCATAACAGACAACTAATATGAAAACAATTTTCTGCGTTCAAAATTTAATATGAGACTCCTGTTTAAATTATATTACTTTTCTTTTTGCTAAGCGTAATAATAAAATAACAATTAAAGTCAAGTCTTATAATTTAATATCGAGCTTATTATAAAAACGGGCGTTTAGCTTAGAACTTTATTAATATTACTCACTTGAACAAGAGATGTTACGTCTTCTGTTTTCTCGTAAAGTGGCCCACTTCTAACTACAATATTTACTGTAGGAGGCTACTGGAGTTTGTATGAAAATAAATTTTACGTTGTTCTGATCTGTATGAAACGATTTGAGAGTTTATTAAACTTATAGAAGAGAACGAAAGGATGGGAAGGTATGGGCTGGATCGATCTGGCTCAGGATAGGAACCAGTGGAGAGCTCTTGTGGGCACGGTAATGAACCTTCTGGTTCCATAAATTGCTGGAAAGTTCTTGAGTGCTACAGAATTGGCGGTTTCTCAAGAAGGGCTCAGCTGTATGAACTTAGTTAGAAGAGTAGGATTTTTTGTAAAAAATTCATAAGAAATTCCCGAAAGTCCATTTTTTAACATAGTGACTCACAAGTGTAGTACATTAATTATTGTGGTAAGTCTGGCCAATTTTAGAGCTACGAATGTCAGATGTTTACCAAAATACTCCTGAAGGACAAAGTTTTTATCTCCAAAAAAGAAGTTACTAATAACTTTCTTCGACTGCAAAGCAATTTGTGCAGCAGCTTTCATTGCAAATGCAATAAGGGATTTTTTTCCATACTTGCATTTATTGGTGAAATTTGGGACAATTTTGGACTGCTAATCACTAATTAAATTATAATCACGGAGAATATTATCTACACCTCCAACTACACGAAGAAAAATGATTCTCCAGAAGGCAACAGCCAAACAGCTTGTCAAGTTCTCCGCCTATTATGGAAACCAGAGGTTCACTACCGTGTTCACAGAAGCTCAACTCTAGGCCCTCCTCAAAGTCACTAATTCAGTCTACACAATTTATTTCAGATCCACACAGTTCAGAGCGAATAGTAAGGGAGCTCTGTCACCTAGGATTAAGCGGCTGAAACGTGAAGCTGATCATTCACCTACAAAAAATGCGAAGGTTAATAATATGTGCAGCTATATCTCCACTTCCCCATACATCTTCATGGAGTGATAGTTACGTAAGTACAAAAGCATTTTCTATTTTTAAATTTTATCATATGCATCTATGTCCCCTGTGTGGGCTCTCACTTTCAGATTTTCCTGCTCAAAACTTTACATACATTTATTATTTTGTCCTTAAGTGCTACGTGCTTCTTTTCTATTTCAAGCTCTTTGAATTTATCCCTTTATAATACCTGAGTGAAGAGTATAAATTATAAAACATGTATTGATTACGCATCTGCCAATGGTACTCGACTATCTCAAGTCAAAGCCACGTTTCCAAGTCACAAAATACCCCGAACAAAATATTAAGCGAGAACTTTCGGCTCTCAAATTGGGTTTCAGATGGAACCAGCGTCTGTCTCTTTCGTTTGAGATGTAACGTGCCCCAGATCTGCTTCATAGTGAAGGCAGACTCTACAAGGGCGTAGACCGTGACGTCACAATAAAATTCAATTTATACGTAATTCTGTCGCAGTACGAAACATGCCCCCCCCCCCCCCCTTCAGGACTCATGGACGTGCAGAGATACTTAAAGACAAAAGGCGGTACAATCTACAAGCAGTGAAAGTAGATGTTTCAAGTAATGACCGAAGTTCCTATAGGGCCTAAGTTACGAACTGGAATTATTTTATAATTTACTTAATGATGGACCGCATCTGTGGTCAAGTGGTCAGAGTTCCTGGGTTCTATTCCCGGCGCTACCAGATTTTCTGAGAAGTAGTGGGTCTGGGACAGGGTCCACTCAGCCTCGTGATGATAATTGAGGAGCTATTTCAAGGAAATAGCAGCTCCGGTTTTAAGACCAAAATTAACGGCGGTGGGGATTCGTTGCGCTGAACACGCGACACCCTCTATCGGCTAAATTTGGCACTAACTTCGCCGACAAGTGGCGGTCGCACGGTCGGTATAGTTCGCTGGAGGAATAAAACCACGGAGTGTGTTTTGTTTGTATTTAACGACGCTGTCAGGAATTTATCCTCCGCCGAATGATTGAATCGCAGTAAATATTAATGGTGAAGGACATATGGGAGGAAGCGATCAATGCCTAATTTTATGATAGCATCCTGACATTTGTCTGAAAAGACTGAAGAAACTCACGAAACACTTCAGTCAGGATAGTCGATGTCTCAGCAGAAATTCTATCCGGGCATCTCCAGAAGACAAGTGAGAAGCATTCGCTATCTTCTCAGTCAGTTTGGTAGGTCTTAAAATTATAAGAACTTCATACGTCACACAAAGGCCTGTAAATGTAGCAAAATTCATTATACTTACCTAGTTACTTATGGAGCTGAGCCCTTCTTGAGGAGAAGCCAAATCTGCAGCATTTTATGGAACACGAAGGTTCATTACCTTGTTCACAAGAGCCCTCCACTGGTCTCTATCCTGAGCCAGATCAATCCAATCCATACCATCCCATTATATATTTCTAAGATTCATTTTAATATTATCCATCCACCTATGCCCTGGTCTTCCCAGTGGTCTCTTCTGGCTTTCCCACCAATATCCTATTTGCATTCATCTACTCCCCTATTCGTGCTACATGCACTGCAAACCTCATCATCTAAACATATGTAAATAATTCTTACTTACGTGTTTATGGGAGAGGACAGGCGGATAATTATGTAATAAGAAATGTTATAATCTAGAATCCTCGTATAATATCCTCAGACCTATTGAATTAAAGGATAAGACTATAGGGACGTGTAGCTCATGAGTGTAATAACATACACATCTTCGGTTACGAAACCTCGATGAAAGAAGCCACTTGAAAAAACTAGACGTAAATAGAAGGGCGATATTTCAATAGACACTGGACAGATATAGTGTAAAGATCTGAGCTAGACTGAACTGTTACGGAGTAAAGTTCAGTGACGGGCTTTTGTGTAACCTATGGCGAACTTCCAGGTTGCATAAAAGCAGTATATTTACACGTATATACCGCCTCCTCAACTATCATAAAATAAAATGTCTATTCTGGTATGGAAGTAGATACGGAAATATAACACTAACTGTATCAGAGGGAAACAGGCTGTGAGGAATTCAGCTGGAATGCTTCAGAATCACGTTCCACGTCAGTTTTGGTAATTTCGGTTTATTTTAGTTCTTTCAACAAATGGATTGGTACCAATATACCACAGCAAGACATCAATTTGTTATCAATTATGCTATCCAGGTAAGTCGTATTCAGTGTCTTAGAGCAAATATTTTCTGCCGTGCTCTAAAGGAAACGTTACATCAAATGTCTTCGTAATCGGTTCTCGACAATACTGTCTAGGGTAGTTGGAACCACTGTTTTAGGTAGTCAATTTTTTCCTGTGCTTACCAGTAACGGTTATAGCCACTACCTGAAGGAATCTGTTATTGACTATACTATCCAAAGAAGCTGGAACCACTGACTTAGAATATCAGATTTTTACCCCTACTTTCCAGAAGAATTTTGAATTAAACTCTCAGGTATTCTATTTGTCTACAGTTTTCTACAGAAAATTAGTGAATCAGTGCCTTGGGACTTCACGTTCGACCATGCTTTACAAAAAATATTTCAACTCTTGTTTTAGGCGATTAATTTTCTAACGTGCTATGCAGTAAATATATGAAGAAATATATTCTCTACAATTCCCTACAGAAAATGTTTAAACCATGTCTGCAATGCTCTACAGAAAATATTTGAATAATTGTCTGAAGCGAATTTATATTCTACAGTGCTCTACAGAAATATTTGAATAAATATCTGAAGAGAATTATTTTCTATAGTGCTCTACAGAAAATATTAGAATCAATGTATTAGGGACTTTATCTTCTACTATGCTCTACAAAGAAGTTTCAACCCTTGTTTCAGGGGATTTAGTTTCTAGCATGCTTTTCATATCCCTTACAACTTCATTACCAGTCCTCCAACTTGCTGTAGGCATTACGACCTTTTTCCTCTGAGAGAAAATATCGGGAACTGAGGAATAAATACATTTTTCAAACTTGACGTCAATGCAGCCGAAGAAACTGAAGGCTGGCCATGATATCCAGAGAGAGTGATGACGCCAGGACCTCGCCGACACGCAACACACAGATTTGTCACGCCATAAAATTCGCACTTATCCGCCCCGTGCTGCCCTTAACACCCAATGTAACGCAGAGTATTAATCACTGTCTCATGTCAGAACAGTTGTTGGTTCGAGGCCAGAGAACCGGCAGTCTCCGCCCAGTCATATCATGAATTAGCTTTGTTACAAGTTTTGGGCCTTGCCTGGGTAGTCAGAGAAGTAAGCCTTGATTGTGAAAAACACAGCTGTGTAAAATTACATCTGAAATCGAAACACCTCTTACAGATGATGAAAGCTGGAATATGGTGCCGTACTGTAATGTATGAACAGCTGAATCTATAAGAATTTCTGAGTTTTTGAACTTTGTCCATCGTCCGGTATACTTGACATTAGAATACACGACGTTTCCGTAACTCGATGTTTCCGTCCTCAGATGAGTGGGAGACGCCTACTCTGTTGGGTACCTTAGAAAGAGCTAACCTCAGTCACTGGACAACCCCTGTCACATTCACTACAGCTGTTTAATCACCTGAGACCAGGATAATTCGGCGAGAGATAACAAGAAAACGCTTGTCTCAGGCGCTTAAATAGCTGTAGTGAATCTAACAGGGGTTGTCCAGTGATCCAGGTTAGCTCTTTCTAAGGGACCCAACATAGTAAGTTTCTTCCCACCCCAACCCTCACCTGAGGACGGAAACAGATCCCGTTTCCGAAACGTTGTGTTTTCTAGTTTCAAGTATATCGAGCGATGGACAAAGTTCAAGAACCCAGTAATTCTGAGTGTTATACACCATCGTCAGAACCCTTTAGAATCTGCTGAATTATGTATGTAACAAGAGGTGAACAAATATTGGCCGTGTTCAATATCGACACAAATATTTTAGTCACTAGACGTTACTCCACAATGAGAAGCTGCCGGGTTAGCTCAGTCGGTATAGCTATTGGCTACGGATTGGACGACCGAGGGGTCGGAGTGCGAGTCTCGGTGAGGGCAATAATTTTCTGTTCTCAAAATCTCCCAGACTGTCTCTGAGATCCACCCAACCTCCTGTCTAATGGGTACCAGGGGCTCTTTCCTCGGGGTAAAGCGGCAGAGGCGTGAAGCTGACCACTCACCTCCAGCTAGTGCAGAGGTCAAGAAAATGTGGATCTATATGTTCAGTCCCCCATACGCCTTCATGGCGTAATGCTTAATTAGTTAAGCACGGGGACAACTTTACCTTATGCGTTCTTTATACGAAGAACATAAATGAATACGTATTGTGAATATGTGTTTGATTGTTTATGAGCCTTTTCTTTGCTCGAAATTTTTATCTCGAAAACTATTTAACGAATTTCGATTAAATTAAGTAATTGTGGTCTATTTCCTTATTAGAAAGCTGTTAGAAAGTAGGATATATTGTTGTCTCACACAACAGAGAAGTTCAAAACCACTAAAATCTGTGGAAAATTTTGAAAATTGAAATATAATCCCGAGTTTCTATATCGTATACAGCTAGTAGTAAAAAGTAGTGTTACGTGATATAAAATGTAGGTCTGTTACGATCTTGATTTAAAGCATTTATCCATGTGGAATACGTACATTTAGAATAATACAGAGTAACATAATTACTGTCTCCATGCAGTGTCGATCTGTAGACTGTTATAAAATTTCGAGTTTTGCATTTCTTCTTACAACATTATCTTGGAATATACAATAATGCAAATTTGTAAATAAGTTTACCACTACAGCTGAGTATATCTTTGCAGTTTATTCCTTGGTCACTTTGTATCTAAACGTTTAAGCCATCTTAGGTCTATGTTAATAATACAAAGACTGTACTAGCAGGTTCCTCATTTCCGTGATCAAATTCTCTTGCTCTGAGTCGAATAAGGGAAGGTTACTTTCTCTGCGTTTCAACCCTAAAAACACCCCCCGTGGCTCATCCCTCAATCTAAATGCGTCCCGCTGGACAATCAAAATAATTAATTTGTCACTTTGTCTGACTCTAGTTTCACCCACCATCCCTCGGTTCCTTCCTTCTTTTTGTATTTTTCTTTGTTCCATTGCAGAGCGTCATGACTGAGGTTTGGGTGGGTATTAATTACTGGACTGCGTAGTCTGTCTGCAGTTCTACACAAGTCTGGCTCATGGAAATGTCCGACGCAATGATTTCAGTGGTTTGTGAATACAATTTCGTATCTGTACTCAGCACCGGAGCTGAAAACGTCCCACTAATGTTCGGTCTAGGCTAGACAATAAAATCCTCTAATTACATGTCTGTTCAAATGGTTTTATGGTTCGTTTGCGTTACTGCAGGTTGCAAAACCTCAAATTAAATATAACCCACAAATCATATGAGATGGCTTATAATAGGAAGTTAACGATGAGGGACTTCTGCCATAACCAAATGCCACATAGAATACATAGAACCGCATGAATCGGATACTATGTCATTAATTCGCATAGAAATGAACATATAAAAGATCAATTTATGTACTTTGTTGGGAAATTTGGTCAGGAATATACATTATCATTCTACCAAAAAATAATAATTCACTTTCAGTACAAAGGACTTTGTAATTATTTTCCCTCTACATGTTTATCTTTGGTTTATGGTGCGGAATAATTAGATTATAGAAAGTTACGTAGATTAAAGGAAAAAAGGGGTTGCAAGACAGACTGAAGATGCTGCCTTTGCGAAGAACTTTGCTCCCAGCCGAACTTTCCTCTTCAGTTTTCAGCTCAATCCGTTTCTGCCGGATCGGGGTTGTATAACGCTTTTGTAATTGCCTTGCACCGGAAGCGGGCCAGCTGACTACTAATGCTCCACCAACTGAAACAGCAATGGCTCTTGAAGACGTTAACTTAAGCTCGGTTGCAAATCAAAAGACAAAGACGCGCTTGGAATGCTGTACGTTGCTAAGGCAACAGAGCTCAAATTTCCTCTCCGAGAAGGGCTCACCCTTCCAGTTACAAAATCGTTTGGACGGTCCTCACTAGAACCAAACTCTGGGGAAAACTCCGGTAAATAAGTAATGGAAACAACAGGGTTAACGGTCCAGAGAATTAAAAATCTTAAGGCTTTATTCTATGTGTTTAAGCTGCCAGATCTTGTCAGCAAGTTGCATATGAAAACTGTGCCTCTGCAATAAAAAAAAATATACAATTAAAATTGAACAAATTTTGATGGTTAATGTAAGAAGACTGGCGTCTTCTGGGACGTGACGCCGTGTTGATCTTGCGTGAACCTACGTTTCTGAGTAATGTGTCGCTTCCACCTTCAGAATAGAAAAATCACGAGCGAGGAACAGCCGTGAGCAGGTAGTTAGCTCACGCTAGTTCCTCGCTCGCTGATTTTTTACCCTGAAGATTTGGGTAAAATGTTGCTCCGAAACGTCGATTCACACAATATCTACACGGCGCCACGTCTCAGAAGACAGTATCATTCATAGTCACCGCCATAAAAACATCAAATCCTACATGTTTAATGTAGGCAGTAAAGTTGTCCCTGTGCTTAATTAGTTAAGCACTACGCCACGGAGAAATATGGAGGGAATTGAGGTATAGTTCCACCAATCTTAGCTTCGGCACTAACAAAGTGAATGGTCAGTTTCATGCTTCTGCCGGTTTACCCCTGAGGAAATCGCTCTAAGCACCAATTGGATAGGAGGTTGGGTGTGCTCTAGAGCCGGTCTGGACGCTGTAGAGAAGAGAAAAATCCTGTCTATTCCTAGAATCGAACCCCGGTCGTCCAGCCAGTAGTCTATCTCTATATCGACTGAGCTGATGGTTAATCTGGGTTAACAGTAATGCCAGCGCCATAGCTGCGCTTTCAATATCAAGCATATATATATAGTCGACTGGTACGATATAGAAGTAACTGGAAAGTTTTACGAAGAAGCGTTCGTAGCTTAATAAAAATACTACCCCGACATCAGCTTGGAGGGACCGAGGAATAGCACGAAATTCTCGAGATAGCTGGTGTTTCGGCCGAGTCTCGAACCGAGCACATTTCGAATAGAAGTCGAGAACATTATCGCTATACAAACCTGCTGGATCATTACGCGCGTAGTCTGGAAGACGTTTGTCGACTTTTCGCGTACGTGGAGGTAACAAATGGGAGTACTTTATTTTTTTTCGCTTCGTGAATAGACCTATTTACAAAATTAGGGCTGTAGAAGGGATTTTTAAAATCTGTAAAAAAACATCGAAGTTAATATGTAAATTAGGTTAAAAATGTATTACATTACATATATATATATCAATTTTATTATTATGAGAAATAGTAAATAATAAAATAAAACGTTTCACTAAAATAATTACGGTCTGTATTAAAAGCTGTTTCATAATGGCTTACTGATGTTTTGTTGATGTAACTCATATAGTCATAATGTTTGAATTTATTAGTGTGGTGAAAATTAATTTATCTCCATTCCGCTAAATACATAACACATAGAAATTTTAAATAAAATATTATAAAGCTTAATTATGTCTATATTTTAACTCGCACGCCGCCTCTGCGTGCGATGAAGCGGATTTTGGAAAAGCTGTAAATTTATAATTCCTGCTCGTATAAAGTAATATTTATGATGGGCTCGGAATATATCAACCAAAATTTGTTCAGGAAGTTTCAGCGCAATCTCCCAGCACAAAAATTCATTAAAATATATTAAGAAATGTTGAGAGTAGACAGACGGCGGACAGATAGTCATGCATTCGCTTCTCAATCCTATGTAAAAAAAATACGAGAAACTCTTAGGTCTATGTGCTATTTGAGGTTCTCACAGCCGTGACTATTTAGAGCGCGGTCGTCTGGGGTGTGACACCTATAGTCTCGTTAGAAATGAGCCGAAGCATTAAATCCGAGCACTACTTCTGCAGGGTCGAAATTTAAACGAAGCAAACAAACTCCATGACCTGTAGTCCGCAAGCGAACTATACCTACCGAGCGACACCTGCTTGTCGGCGAAGTTAGTGCCAACTTTTACGGATAGAGGGTGTTACGTGGTCAGCGTAAAAGATCCTAACGGCCGTTAATCTCGGTTTTCTAGACGTGATCAAGCAAGCAACAAGGTTTAGATAATTTTTTGTGTTATGACTACTTAATATTGTATTATATTGTCTTATATCATGTGACGCTGTGTAGTCTGTTAGAAGTTCACCGACGTACGGAAGGAACACATTGGCTCTGTCACCAGAATAGAATAGTTAAACCAAGCACCAAGTTCTCTGTGGTAAATTTCAATCGGACTGCAAGCCTTCACATCTCAGAAAGTCTCTTCAGTTTATACCTACGTAACACAAGATTTATTACGCGGATTCCGTCCAGACTACAAGATAAAATTATAATATAATCAGGATTCAAGGACCGCGGTTTAAAGCCGCATTATCCGAATGTTACATCAAAGAAAAGAAATTAGTGCAGCCCCTGTAAAATTAATCTTCATTCTACATATAAAGCCTGGCTTCTTGAGTAAAGTGAGACAGTGCTTAACGACAGAGAGAGAGAGAGAGAGATGGAGGATGCTTAAAATTACTGTGTACAACAAATGTTATGTACTGCTGCCTAAATTGTAGGCGAAATATTTATCATATAAGGGGTAGGGGGATGTCAGTAAAGCAGGGAAATCCGGGTCCCATTCGTCCCCTGATTATTCCAGGAAATAGGGAGGTCGAAATGTAGGGTAGACATCGGAAGGTTATAATAAACTTCTGCAGCAGGGATAGCTCAGTCGGTATAGCGATTTGCTACGGGCTGGACGTGAGCAGCCAGGATAGCTCAGTCGGTATAGTGATTTGCTACGGGCTGGACGTGAGCAGCCAGGATAGCTCAGTCGGTATAGTGATTTGCTACGGGCTGGACGACCAAGGGGTCGGAGTTAAGAGTCCCGGTAGGGTCAAGACTTTTCTCTTTCCTGCGTTGTCCAGATAGGCTCTGGGGTCCACCCAACCTCCTATCGAATGGCATTGGGGGAACTTTCCCGGGGAGTAAAGCGACAGGGGCGTGAAGCTGACCACTCACCTCCAGCTAGTGTCGAGGTCAAGAAAGTATGGATATATATAACCACTCTCCCATACACTTTCATGGCGTAATGCTTAATTAGTTAAGATCAGGCACTACTTTACCTTTCTTTTTTCCTTGGCACTACAGCCCCAGTGGGCCTAGGCCTACCTCCATGAACTTCTCCGTTCATTAGGTTTCCAAATAATCTTTAGATTGGATTTGGACTTACCACGGTAGTGTCTATAAAGAATACAGTCTTCTGGATTACACTGCCGTGTAGTTCGGAGAGCGGCCGACGTTGAGGAGGAAACATATTCTCCATAGTGAAGGTCAACACAAAAGCCAAGCAAGAGTGTCAACTGTTCCTACTGACATCTTTCTCGGCTTACTTTTCGACACTGAAAGTAGAGGCGATATGTTCCTCCGAAACGTCGGTCGATATCCGAACTACACGAAAGTATAACCTAGAAGAAAGTACTTTTCATTTATATAAATTTCAGACGTTAAATGGCTGATCGTTTAGCTATACAGAGTGTTTCACGACTTTAGGGCATAACTGCAGGAGGTGATTTCCTAGGTCTTTGTAATAAAAAAAGTTCATATAAACGTGTGTCCGATTTTGGACGGTTACGGAGTTATGACCGTTTTTTCATTCCCGTACGCGCCCTCGTGTGAACCGCGTCTGTCATCTGGCGGGTCGCTATTTTTAGCCAGCTACAGACAGAGCGTTCTCGTTATCTCGACACTTGAAAGGTACCTAAGGCGTGGTAGGTTGGTATGTACCCGCGCGGTTCACAACCGAGCGGCAGCCTGTGTTGCGGCCGGCGGTGACATTTTCGAAAATCAGCTTTGAGCACCAATCAATTCAAATTAAAGGTAATTTCACGAAGTTAACTTTATATTCATATTTAAATGTATCATGTATTATGCTGGTTTATTATTTTGTTCCGTTTATTGTCAGTAATCATTACCTTCTATTCTGAGTTTAAAATGGTCACAACTCCGTAACCGTCCAAAATCGGACACATGTTTATATGAACGTTTTTGATCACGAAGACCTAGGAAATAACCTCCTGCAGTTATGCCCTAAAGTCGTGAAACACTCTGTATATGTGGTTATATGGATTATGAGGAGTATTTATACTTTTAATGCAGATTTCCGAAGACAAGTCTGAAAGTCGATATCATATAAACGTATAGCACGGTAAAAAGAATCCGAATTCATTAAATTCGATATAAGCCACCTGAGTAGTTGAAAATTTTGATTCTGTGATATGATGATTAAAGTTGATTTTGAAGTTTAAGTACAAGGAGGGAAACATATGCAAAACTGCTCACGATCCATTGTAGAGAGTGGAGAAACTCAGAGAACATAGCTGAGAGCTTATCAAATTGTGACAGGAGTTAATTAACTAGAAGCTTGTACTTGTTTAATAGAAATGAGAAAGTTATGATATGAGTAACTGGAACCCATTAAACCACTTTACGTCCTGCTATTTGACTTGATAACAACGGTAAAAATATGTGCTTTAGATAGAGTAAAATTGATTATTTCAAACCACTTCCTTTCAGGCATAAAAATATATTGCAGCATGTAGAGAACCGTTGTTAGGTAACGACAGCGAAACAACGAAACAACGACGCTGCAGATTCAATAGCATCTGCATAGAATACATCTTCTGAACCCAATGAGACAACGTGTTGCAGAAATTTGCATACGCCACTGGATTTGGCGAACTCTTGTGGCAAACCTTCGGTTCTGTAGCAGGATGACTCTTCATTGCCTGAGCAACTACTAGCTTTCCAAATGAATTCACTCAGTGGAATAAATTAAACCGTTCTTTCGGACAGCCTCGAAACAGCCATGCATGTAGAACATGTACAATTAATGATTTTGCGACCTTACCATACATCAGGTGAGGAGCCGGAAAGCTCAGTCGATGTAGCGACTGGCTACGAGCTAGACGACTAAGGGGTCCAGAATTCGAGTCCCGGTAGGGTCAAGAGTTTTCTCTTTTCCACATCGTCCAGACCGGATCACAGTCTTACCCAGCCTCCTATCCAAGGGGTACTGGCGATTGTTTTTCCGGGTTTAGAGCGGCCAGGGCGTGAAGCTGACCAATTATCTCCAACTAGTGTCGAGTTCAAGCGATTGTGGTTCTATACATCCACTCCCCCATACACCTTCATGTCATAGTGCTTAATTAGTTAAACACAGAGACATCTTCACCCTTTACCCACACATCAGGCGGTTACACGTTGTTTTCTCCGTGCAGAGGCCCAGCTTCAATCCTTAGTGATTATATATATACTTACTTACTTACTTACTCATCGAGCTGAGCCCTTCTGGAGGAGCCGCCAATTCTGCAGCTACTCAAGAATTTCCCAGCATTTTATGGAACCCGAAGGTTCATTACCGTGTTCACAAGAGCCCTCCACTACTCCCTATTCTGAGCCAGATCTATCCAATCCATACCATCCCATCCTATCTCTCTAAGATCCATTCTATTATTGTCCACGCACCTACGCCTTGGTCTTCCCTGTGGTCTCTTTCCTTCTGGCTTTCCCACCAATATCGTATACGCATTCCTCGTCTCCCCCATTCGTGCTACATGCCCTGCCCACCTCATACTCCTTGACTTGATTATTCTAATTATACTTGGAGAAGAGTACAAGTTATGAAGCCCCTCATTGTGCAGTTTTCTCGAACCTACTGTCACTTCGTCTCTCTTCGGTCCAAATATTCTCCTCAACACCCTGTTCTCAGACACCCTCAGTCTATGAAGGAGGAAGTGGCGCTGGAGCGGGATTTTCTGCAACTCTTTTGGTTTCCCCTCTTAACCACCATTGCCCTATACTTATAAATAACCGCCCAGTGAGGTGTGTGGTAGCTCTGGGCAGCCAGTATTTTATCACATTCTAGGGTGTGTGTGGGGGGGTTGATCTCTGACCCGGCACTCGGCAGGTTATATGATGTAAAGAAAATTTTTAAATTCGTGACTCTATCTGTGATATAAATCGATGTGTTATTTTAAGAAAGTTCCCGAAGTGTATGCTTCCTAGCTAAAGCAGAATGCGCCACTGTCCTCAACTTTCCCCTTAAATATAACAGATTACGCTGAGTTTCTTATACACTTTCACGATTTCGCGGCTTACAAACTACGTTGGCGTGCAAGTTAAATGCTG
This sequence comes from Cryptotermes secundus, assembly GCF_002891405.2. Lineage (NCBI taxonomy): Eukaryota > Metazoa > Arthropoda > Insecta > Blattodea > Kalotermitidae > Cryptotermes > Cryptotermes secundus. The sequence goes on from NW_019729218.1 coordinate 3,671,418, forward strand.
TAACGATAAATCACGCGAGCCTTGAAGTTGTTATGCATATAACGAGACTACGGTAAGACAACGAAACAAAATCAGTCAGGGATTAGCGAGAGATTCATCAGACAGACGTCGTGCAGCAGTTCAATGTGTGAGCTGTTACAGTTAACTGTAATTGTAAGGAAGTGCCAACAAACTCAGTCATCAAATCAAGAACCCATTGTTATTAGTCACGTAACGAGCCGGCATAGCTCAGTCGGTATAGCGACTGGCTACGGCCTAGATGACCGTAGGGTAGGAGCTCCAGTCCTGGTGGGGACAAAAATTTTCTCTTCTCCACGTCGTCCAGACCGGTTCTGGGCCCCACCCAGCCTCCAATCCAATGTGTACTTAAGGCTTTTTCCACGGAGGTAAGGCGGCAGGGACGTGAAGCTAACCACTCAGCTCCAACTAGTGACGAGGTCAATAAAATGTGGATTTATACATCCACTCCCCATACGCCTTCATGGCGCAGTGATTAACTAGTTAAGCACAGGAACAACTTCACCTTTTACACGTAACCCAATAGGAAGGTGAACAAGGAAACAGCACTAATCAGAACGCCAGTATGTCCTCATATGGGGCGCATTCCCTTGCACTCGGAGCGCAGTAGAAAGTGAGGTGTGTTTTAAATGCCGTGATATTAATCCCAAGGCGGATTATTCTAGAGCAGTTTCTTCATGCGCGAAATAGGACGGGTGAAATTTGAACTCCACCTTGCACAGTCAGAGCCTCTACAAAGAGTCACATGAGTCTGCATATCTACTTTCATGTAGTCCCTCATAGCAACTATACCACAGCGAGCTTAGTGACTGTGCACCTACAGTTCTGAACAATAAAGTCACAATTATGTTTTGACTTTATTCCTTTGATGCTACAGCCCCAATTTGGGCCTAGGCCTACCTCCATGAACCTTTCCGTTTCACTTAGGTTTACTAGATCTTAGATAATCGGTAGGACGCCTTGGGTAGGTGATCAGCTCGTCACCCTCACCTATCATCTGGGGCTGGTACAATAGGACAGAAGTGGCCGCAGTACATGGGACTTAGTCCCACCCCACTAGCAATAAAAAAAAGACACACTAAACATCCATATCCTGGGTTGGTTTCGAAAACACGATCCCTTCTTCCGAGCAATCGAAGACAGCGTATGCCTTAGACCGCTCGGTTCCTCTGGTAGATGGGGGAAATATCAGGTACCGACGGCCGACCTCGTTGGCTGAACGAGGCTGATAGCACGCACCAGTACCGGTAGGGTATGGCGAGAGTAGATATTAAAGGGGGACGCACATGGACCAATAACTGGTCTAAGTGCATGGGAAACCCACCCCCTCTAATAATAATAAAAATAGACCGCTCGGTTACGGTGACGAGCCTGTTTTGATTATCTGTGGGAAATAAACTTTGGCCCACCATTTTCAAATCCAGGATTTTTAATGCGTGCTGCTTGTGGGCACTGTGAATGGTGATGCATTTCTGACACTATGCACTATGTTCTCGCTTAGCTTTTTCCAAATTAATTTTGTCTCGTTATTATGTTGATATTATTTTCACACCAAGGCTCCACACGACGACATATCAACTCTTTATTGCATCATTGTTCATCGCAGTTTTGAAGAAAATTGTAGAAAAAGGAGAGTTTCTGGCCCGAACAAGTGTTCAGTATCGACGACAAAACATATCCTACTAAATGTTACATAATTATTATCAGTGTTTTCGTTCTTTACGTAGAGGACAGTGTCGGATTTAATGGGAGGGGGGGGAATGACTGAGACAGACGCTGACACACCTCCACAAAACAAAAATAGAATGTGCAGATCTTATTGAGATATCTGTTTCCATAAACTCTCGAAAAGTAAGTTCGTGTTTTTAGATATTACAAGAAACAAGAAGAAGAAATTACCATAACCTACATTTTCTGTGGGAGCACGCGGTAGCGTAGTTGGTTGAGGCACTATGTTACAAGCCGGAAAGTCGCGGGTTTGATTCCCAATGAGGTCATTTGATCCTTTTCAATTGACCTAATCCTTCCAGCCACACTATGGCCCTTGGGTCGACGTAACCTCTAATAAAAATGAGTACCAGGAATCTTCCGGAGGGTAAAAGGCGGCCGGCGCGTAAGGCTGGCAAACTTACTGCCATCTGTGAGCCTATAGACTAAAATATGTGGGATCCTTGACGTCTTACAAACCTATGGGACTCAACGCCCTGTTACAGGGACAGCTTTACCTTTGTTGTTACTGAAGGCGTCTCCACTTCTTATTATTAAACTTTATTAGCTACTAATAAAAAAAGGGGGGGAAGGATTTCGATGATGCGAACCTCTAACAGACCGTGGAGGCCCGTAGGGTTGTGAGACGTCGAGGCTCCCACATTTTCTAGACAATCGGCTCACAGATGGCGGTGAGGTTGTCAGCCTTACGCGCCAGCCGTTCTTTATCACCCCAAGAATATTCCTCATACTCATTTCTGTTAGGGGCTGAGTCGATCCCAAGGCTATAATGCGGCTAGAAGGATCAGGAAAATTGAAAATAATCCATCCCGTCGGGACTCGAACCCGCGACCTTCCGGCTTGCAGCATAATGCCTCGAACTGAACTGATAACGAAACAAAATGAAACCATCAGTGTACGAGACCAACCAGATACTAAATCTCATTGAAATTCTTTCAGCAGTTTTGGAGACCAATTAAGAGGAAAGACACGATCACCACACAATCGCTTCATTTTATACATTTCATAGAAAGCAGAGACGCAAATAGAATAATCGGGGCGTCGTTTTGTAATGCGTGCATCTCTCGATTTTATACACACAGCTCCCTTCCCCCCCCCCANCCAGCTCCGTCGTAGCCAGTACCACGTATCCATAAAATATACTTACGATGAAGCTTCCAGAATATTCCCCCACCCCACCTTATGTGACTGTTAAGTGAATTTGCAGAAGCCTCTATGGAGTCTTTTTTTACAACCGTCCATTTCTTCCCTCTGTTTTTAAGAAACATACAAATGATATTAAATCTTTTATAAAAACAACTCCTTCCTCTTCAGCTATTCTTTTCAGCCTTGTCTGTGTCTTACAGTCACCCTTCCTTCCCTTTTTATGTCTTTTTTAAGGATTAAGGGGGATAGAAGCTACAAAGAGAAGAAAAGTCTGGAGAGAAGAAATATTCATCTGGGATAAGAATCGTGACGTCACTCTCCAAGTTTTACAGCTGCTTCTTTGTCCGTTGTCGCCGCCCGCAGAAGTCTTGCCCCCTTTCAAGCACTCCGCTCTCCCTTGTACGGGGGACGAAGTCCGTACACAACCTTAAACTTTTAAAAGAGACAATACTCGTAAATTTGACTCGCATCCCTCTTCTGCCTCCTGTAGGGGGGTAGTGTAAGGCTCAGTATGAACTTTTGCCCCTAGGGAGAGTGGAGATCTAATGAACTCCTCTGGTGTGCTGCCCCTTCTAAGAACCTTTAGCACCCCCCCTCCCCAAGTCTAAAGTGTGCACAGGTATAGCCATCTGAATTGCATCCTAACACGGTCATTTCGCAGCTGTGCTTGTTGGTCCGTTTAGAGGTACCTGAATTTTGAGTCTGTCTCGATGCAGTTCAGCTGTAACGAGTTAGGATGCGTAAATGATATTCAGCGTTGCGAATAGATCCTAAAGGGTTCTGACGATGGTGCGTAACTCAGAATTACTGGGTTTGGGAACTTTATCCATCGTACGGTATTTTAGAAAACACAACTTTTCGGAAACTTGACCTGTTTCCTTCCTAAGGTAAGCGGGGAGACACCTACATTGTTGGGTCCCTTAGAAATATTCCAGTGAATTCTAAGGGCCCCAAGAGAGTACATGTTTCCCACCCCTCGCCTGAGGACGGAAACAGATCCTGTTTTCGAAAAGTTATGTTTCTGATACTGCGAATGTTCAAAGAATTAAATTTGTAAAAAAAAAAAATAAATTTTATTGTGAAAATAATATTAAAACCCATGTTCGAGAAATATACTGTGGAGATGTGGAATGGATTGAAGTGGCCGAAGATAAGTGTAACGCATGATATTAGAGGACACAATAGCGAAATTTCAGGAAACAGAAGTCAGGAAGTCTGCTTTCATGTTATTTATATTTTTAGACCCACAGATTGATTATTATTATTATTGTGGCTGATATTTGAACAACTTGTTACCTACTTCAAATTTGTCGCAAAAGAACCCGGAAGTTTCGGAGCATCACCATGCTTGTAAATGTTGATTTATAAACAATATTTCATGTACGGATATTTAAGTCGTATTTCCGTACCAAAATTCATACGCTTAGTTCCAGTTTTTAGTTAGTTATTGCCCTCAAAGATAAATATCTGAATAAAAATGACGTATCTTTCGAAGATTTATTACGATACATAGTGTTAAGATCTTACACTAGATGTCACTTGTCTCGTTCCTAATTCAAGTTCGCTCCTCCGCCATGTTATTTCTATCGCTCCATCGCCATGTTGTTATTAAGTGAAATAAAAAATATATGACCTGAGCAACCTGCAGTGTCATAAAATTCGTACTAAGATTCGTGAAAATCAGCTAAAAGCTTTAGACTTTAAAAACACAGACACTCCGCATGGTGAATTCACAAATGTTCTTACTTTCTTTCCTTGAAGGAAGGAAAGTAGGCTAAATTTGGAGTGGTTAAGTAACTACAGTGAGTCATGTTTTCTTTTAATGGCTTGTTTTCTCGACGCGATTACAGGCTCGGTGTCAGCCCCTTAACGTGGTCCTCATGAATATGTAAGCGTGGGAGGATGCTCAAGCCATCAATCTTGTAGAGGCGAGCATCTGACATTCAGTAAGTGTGAAGTTCGGTTCTTCGCCTAATACTGTTAGGACAATACATGTCCCACATCTCATCCTCTGCGATACGATTGATCGATTGATTGACTGGTTCATTGGTCGTCAGTTTATTTAACGGGGATGTTTCATACAGAATTCCGTATAGTTAAATAAAAATGTGAATATGACGACGATAAAGATAATAATATTCGTGCTGCTGCTGCTGATGATAATAATAATAATAATAATAATAATAATAATAATAATAATAATAATAATAATGTGGCGTGTAGACGCGTTGCTATTTGGTGACTGTAAACAAGGACCGCCTCTGGACAACGTCTCGGTAAATACTTTTCCTCTGCAACGAATACGCAATAAAAATCAAGCTATTTTTGGAAACGCGATGTTTTCTATGTGGTCCGTCTCGATATGTTATAAACAAAGCTCAAAAGCAGTTCTGAATGGGATGCTGTGTAGATAGAACCAGAGCGCTTGAAGCCGAAAAATTTCCATTGCCAGAAGTCGTTACCGGGAAACGACTGTTGAAGACACATCAGGCTGGAAAAGTTTTAGAGGATGCTGACGCTGTAATTGCTTCTAGCACCAAGT
>NW_019729218.1:3676967-3689502 GCF_002891405.2 Cryptotermes secundus
CTGGGGTTTCAATTGGTGAATAGATTCATTGACCACTTACAGGTCGTAACTACAAACGATTATAACACTATCGCTATTTCCACAAATTTCAGTTCACTATAGCACAGAGTCTATTGTTCTCAGTCTGTTAATAGACGTTTTATGGTGACGGCTCCAACAGTGGCTATTCCTCTTCCTCCGGCTGACGGCATCTCTTCACAGATTATAGTATAGAACTAAACGGGTTCCACCAATTATCTTCAAGATAACTCATCGGCATGGAGCACGTAGAAATGCCTCGCTTCCATTGCTGCAGTCAAATTATTGCATTATTAAGAATCTGCTGCCTAGCAACGGGAACGTGTTTACCGAGCCGTTGCTCAGAAATGGCCCTTCTCGCTGTTGTTGCATAGCAACGGCTCTACACGCTACAGTAAATTGTACAGTATAGCCGTTTTGAAGAACCTTATCACGTAAATGTCTCCATCCTCTTGTTGGCCTATTACAGATTTGTCGTTTTATTTTCAAATCCTTTATAGCGTGTCTCTGTTTCTAAACGGTAAAATTCAGTCTTTACAATGGAACATACTGACTTCCTGTCGGTAGAAGATACAAAGGAGTGGTATCAGATATATTCTGTGCAAAAGAGGCCACTGTTTTTATTGGTCAAGAATATATCCAGCCTCTACTAATTGCGAGAGGTCTTTTTCTTTCTTGGCACTACAGCCCCAGGGGGCCAAGGCCTACTTCCATGAACTTCTCCGTTCACTTCGGTTTTTCTAGATCGTACACATTCGGTAGGACTCCTTGGGCGGGTGATCAGCTCGTCGCAAGGCCTCTACCTGTACACAAACACAGAAAAACACACACACAAACTAAACATCCATGCCCTGAGTGGGAGTCGAACCCACGATCCCGGTTTCCTAGCGAGTGAAGACAGTACATGCCTTAGACTACTAGGCTACCGTGACCGGCAAATGTAGTATACAACCCTATATTTTTAATAATTTAAATTCTGAAGTATTCATCAAATTCTTACGAAAATTCGATCATTTTCTCCACTTCGATAAAATGATATATTTAGAAATCGCTGAGGTCACGTTCGTTTCTCCCTGTGTTCGTGATTCCAGAATACAAACAAATGTTAACAGTTTTGTACTACAAGATATACGCGTATAAGGACAGCTAACACCCGTAGTCTCCTCATATTTGCAAACTTCGAGTCAGCATTGGGCATTCCACACGACAAGATAACATCAGTCAACTGTCATTCACATCACGATGAGAGTCATTATCGATTCGGCTGATTCTGTACTTCCAGGATGTCGGTTTCGCATGGCAAGTGATGACGTAGAAACAGAGCGAGCTAATTGCAAGCAGCATGGTATCCAGTCTCACTACCACGCGTTCACTGGCAGATTATGTCCCCTGGCAAGTTGCATCGATTTTCGACTCAGCTGTTTACTCATGCTTATATACTTTGCATCAGTAACAGTGGCAACATGGCACACACAGACTCTGTGGAAAGAGTAACAGGGATAAAGCAGCTACTTCATAATTCCTTAAATTCACAGGAACTGAAGAACCGAGAGACAAGATTGTGTCACGAGGATTTTTAAACCAGGGCTGATGTGAAGTTAGGTTCTTATTAACACAGTTAAGGTGGGGCACTATCCTCGTTCTTTGAGGAGAGGTATTTTAAGATGCTGTCAGTATGTAGATTCTAAAGCGTCGAATGATGAGATGATTGGTGAATAATCCATTAGAAGGGGTTTGGATGGAAACGGTCGTGATATAATTAAGGTATTCTATCAAAAATATTCTGGAGAGACTGAGGAAAATCCTAAAAATTATCGGTCAGAACAGCTGGTGTTTGATTCAAAATCATTCCCGCTGAGTACAATAGGAGAGATTTTGTTTCATTGCTAATGGGTGGGACTACGTCCCTTGTACTGCGGCCACTTCTGGCCTATTGTACCAGCCCCAGATGATAGGTGAGGGAGATGGTGGAGCAATTGGTGGAATGAAGATATGCAGGGGAAACCGAAATACTCGGAGAAAACCTGCCCCAGCCCCACTTTGTCCACCACAAATCCCACTTGACCAGACCCGGGATCGAACCCTGGCCGCCGCGGTGGGAAGCCAGCGACTAACCGCTTGAACTATGGCGAGGCCATAAGAGAGATTAGAACAATCAAAATTCTCCTTAAATCTCTCATTAAAATGTTCAGCTGCTTTACTCTGAGAATAGTAGGAAACCCAACTTATTTTTCTTATTCTTAAATTGGGGTAAAACTGAGCCCCCTTGGTACTTCGGCCGTAAATTCTCATCTATGTCCCCAACTGAATGATAGATGAAATTTATGGAAGCGGTTAGTCGCTGGCTTCACACCGTGACGGCCCGAGTTCGATCCCGGGATCTGGTCAAGTGGGATGTGGGGTGGACAAAGTGGCGCTGGGGCAGGTTTTCTCCGAGTACTTCGGTTTTCCCTGCCAATCTTCATTCCACCAATTGCTCCACAATCACCCTCACCTATCATCTGGGGCTGGTACAGTAGGCCAGAAGTGGCCGCAGTACAAGGGACTTAGTCCCACCCCACTAGCAATAAAGAAAAAATAGAACAGTGAAACGTCCCTGAGATGCGTGGGAGACACTTATACAGCAGTGGAATAAGAAGAACAATAATTACTCTTTGCTAACCGCACTTCCCGCTCGCCATATTTTAACCACAGAAGGGGATGAGCATTTTGAGGCTAAGAAGTAATTATTCTCCCAAACATCCTCTCTCGTATTTCCACCCATTGCAAGCTGACTTAGGGGGAAATTCTAAATAAAAAACCGCCCTTCGCGTTAGTACTGATTATAATGTAATCAAGTAAATGTAACTTACAGAAGGCTTTATTGCTGCAGAACTTCAAATGCAAGACAAGGAGATTCTTGTACAAGACTGAATATTCCTGGCAGGTCTGAAAACTCCGAGTCCGTATCTACATCGAATATTCCTACCGATGTTGGGACATAAAATTTATTCAAGTACCTATTTTAATTCAGTCTCAAACGTTTTAGCGTAGTCGTTATAGCGACTGGCTAAGGGTTGGACAACCGAGAGTTCGGAGATCGAGTCCCGGTAGGATCAAGAATTTTCTCCATGTCTCCCAGACCGACTCTGGGGTCCACCCAACCTCCTATCGACTGAGAACCAGGGGCTCCTTCCCCGGGGGTAAAGCAGCAGGGACGTGAAGCTAACCACTCACCTCCAGTTAGTGTCGAGGTCAAGAAAATATGGATCTGTACATCCACTCCCCCATACGCCTTCATGGTGTAGTTCTTAATTATGTAAGCACAGGGACAACTTTATTTTACTCAAATATTATAACTTTTAACACACCACCATCGTTTGTGTTACGGATTGTCTTCAACAAGTGTACGTTTTAGTAAGGTAAATTTACCTCTGTGCCTAACTAAGGATTACGTCATGAAGATGTATGGGGAGAGTATATATATATATAGGTGCAAGTTTTCTTGACCTCGACACTAGTTGGAGGTGACTGGTCAGCTTCACACCCCGACCACGTTACCCCAGGGAATAGAGCCCCCGGTACCCGTTGGATAGGAGGCTGGCTGAACTCCTGAACCGGTCTGGACAATATGGAAAATAGAAAATTCTATACCCTACCTGAACTGAAACTCCGACCCCTCGGTTGTCCAGCTCGTAGCCAGTCGCTATATCGACTGAAATATTCCGTCTCCTTGTATTAAATGTGGCAGCGGTTGGATTCGAACCCACTCCCTTTAGGACTGGTGCTTAAAACCTGCACCTTAGACCGCTCGGCCATGCTATAGAATACAGACAATTTCAGTACTTACTCATGGAGCTGAGCCCTTCTGGAGGGGCCTTCAATTCAGCAGCTACTCAAGAATTTCCCAGCATTTTATGAAACCCGAAGGTTCATTACCGTGTTCAGAAAAGCCCTCCGCTGGTCCCTATCTTGAGCCAAATCTATTCAATTCATAACATCCCATCCTATCTCTCTTAAGATCCATTCTAATAATGTTCACCCACCTACTCCTTGGTCTTCTCTGTGGTCCCTTTCCTTCTGGCGTTACCACCAATATCCTATACGCATTCCTCGTCTCCCCCATTCGTGCTACGTGTCCTTCCCACCTCATCCTCCTTGACTTGATCAGTTCAGATGTGGATGCTGTGTAGAAGAGAAACACACCTTTCCGTACCGGATATCCAACCCTACTTCCTCTGCCATTCATCCCGTAGCCCGTCGATATACCACGTGATACTGAGCTGTCCCTGCTCTTCCTTCCGTAACGATGTTACGGAGATGATGGGCAACAACGAACTTAACATGTCAGTTAAGTAACACATTTCGTCATAAACTTTAAGACTGCCATGCAGGGTAGCATATGAAACATTTGCATGAGGATGGCATACAAATAAAGAGTGGAAGGAAAAAGAGAGAAAAGTAAATATTAAAAAAATCGTGACTCTTAGAAAGAAAGGTGTCTTTGATGCTCCAGCTTTCTGTATCAAAGCATTTATGTCTCTTTCTTGTATCAGGATGGATGATAGATGGAGTTTGGATGGCAGGCTGAAGGCCCAGTAGTGGCCCCTGCATCCATCTTCCTCTCCTGACGACTGGGAGACTAATCACCACGGATTCTCCCCTAGCACGCTTCGTCTCAATGAGTGACACCATCTCGGGTGCTCCATCTCCCAAAATGAAGCCAATCTATCGGTACTGATGAAGGTTCTTTCCGATTAACGCATCCATTTCGCGCCTTTACATCAAGACATTTTCAAGTTCCCTTTTACTTTATTTTCAGACGCCTTTAGCGAGAGTAAAGCAGAATTCTGGAGGTCTCAGGAGAGACGGGCGCGAATGGGTCCCATTACAATTCAACATTCCGCCCATCTCTGTCCGTTCTCCCATTTGATTCTGTATATTCTGAGATTTTGGAGCGTCGTTCAACAAGCAACATACATTTTACATAAAAAGACTACCGTCTGCTATGTCCGTTCGGCATGTTGCACACAGAGTTAGTAGCAGTTACGAATAGGATCAGAATATGACAGCAGTGGAAGGTATTCCAGTGGTCATCTTTGCTAACACACAAAAAACAAACTCAGTGGTTTTAGTCCGCAAGCGAACTATACCGACCCAGCGACCGCCGCTTGTCGGCGAAGTTAATGTCAACTTTCGCGGATAGAGGGTGTCGCATGGTCAGCGAATCCCCACGACCGTTAATTTCGGTTTTCTAGACCCGAGTCGCTATTTCCTTGAAATAGCTCCTTAATTATCCTCACGAGGCTGAGTGGAACCCGTTCCAGACCCACTACTTCACAGTAAATCTGATAGCGCCGGGAATCGAACCCGGGACCTCTGGATTTGTAGCAAGAAACTCTGACCACTAGACCACAGAGGCCGTCTACGGACCGTTCTATAGTTAGTAAATAAATAATAATAAAATCTCGCTAGTTCCTAATACGAGACGTTGAGTTTATTTTTTATTTTAACATTTTCATCTGCCAATTTTAGTGACCGCACGGTGTAAAACACGAAATGTTTTCACCCGCTCTAACGCTTGGGCCTTGGGCTCGAATCCCACTCGAGGCACGGATGTTTGTTTGGCCTTATTCTATGTAGGTAGTGACTTTGCGTGGGGCTGATCCACCACGCCTGAAGTGTTCCACTCTATTTTTAAGATTCATAGTTTCAGATTAATATTGTATCGAGAACAGGCTAAAGGGCTTAATCCGTTATTGTAAGGTGAAGAAGAACTGGAATTTATTAAGAACATTAATTTCAACATTTCACACGTGGAAGTTTTTTTCCTGTTAAAAAAGACAATGACTGCTTGAAAACAGAACCTGAAGGAAACATGAAGCTGTACGACCCTCGGTCGACTTCCCCAGATCCAGGCTGTCAGCTCTGAAATTCATTACACAAATGTTCAACTCCGACCACGTGATGTAAATGTCCCCCACCCTTCGTCCTGATTTATTCCTGCTTTCCACATCATCTATTTCTTTGAATATTACATTAATTTTTAGGGTGACGGTTGTCGGGCTGAAGCCACGCTCGTTCATACTGGCTGTCCACTGCGAAAAATGATGAAAAGAATTTTCCTGAAGTTCTAACATTCGACTGTGTCTTGAATACGATACAAATACTAATGTCATTTTAAACGTGAAGACGTATACTGACAGCCATGTGTATCTGTGTCTCGAATATAGAGCCTTTCTTTTTTGAGCCGTCTTTACCACTATTCACCGATTCATTTATGATCCTAAGTGTTACAGACAATAATTTATTCATCTTCATCATAACCGCGTCTGTGGTCTAGTGGTCAGAATTAATGACTACAGATCCAGAGGTCCCGGGTTCGATTTCCGGCGCTACTAGATTTTCTGAGAAGTAGTGGGTCTGGAACGGGGTCCGCTCAGCCTCGGGAGGATAATTGAGGAGCTATTACAAAGGAAATAGCGGCTCCTGTCTAGAAAACTGATGATTAACGATTGTGGGGATCCGTTGCGCTGACCACGCGATACCCTCTATCCCCAAAAGTTGGCATTAACCTCGCCGACAAACGGCGGTCGCTCTGTCGGTATAGTTCGCATGCGGACCAGAGGACACGAAGTTTTTTTTTGTATGTTGATGATACCCGGAATATCATGCTATTTCTTTTTGGAACATAAGATTTTGTTTCTTCCATAAGAACATCATAGTAGTACCAACTTAATAGGATTAATGAAAATTTCCCACCCTTTCATGTTATCCAGACATTCATTACCCAGCCAATAAAAGTTGAAACAACATAGCACATTCAGTAGTTTAGTCTTAAAATACTGTATTTTGATAGACGTTTAAAAACTATTCAAATCTTAGTTATGAAGAGAGAAAATTTTAATGTGAAAACCACGTGAAATATTTCAGTCTGTTAATATACCTTATTTCCCTTACACTATCCACGCAGCGGTTGATTCATAATAGTAACATTATCAATTAAATCATATAAAGGATATTGTGACGTTCTGCCTGAAAGCCGGACTATAAGACGTCCATCACTAGTCAACGGCTAGTAATTCCTAGGCAGCGATGCCTAGGAAATCATTGCCCAAGAGATGAAAGTCTAACAGTGAAGTTTCCACCGTTATTTGTAACGAAATATATTCCCGCGGGAACAGGAGATCCGTTGCATAGCAGCGGACGAAATTAATCATTCGACAGGGTGTTCGCTCTTCAGTCCGAGTGCAGGTTATAACAGTTCGTATCAGACGACACCACCGATATTAGCGGTGCGAGAGTGTATAACACAGAAGAGGAAACTTCCGAGGACGTTATAAGTGCGAGTAATTGTATTTGTTAGTGTAAAGAATGATTGTCCAATAAATATTCGTCCAAATCGGAGACCCACGTAAATTTTCTTGTTTCGGTTCCTAGGAAACACGTGACAATAAAATGTAACAACGAACTGTATATTATATTACAAGCATATGAACTACATATCATTTAATTATATCACGTATTCTTAATTTAACCTCAATTGTCATCTGCTTGCAGAGGTTCCTTTTTATTACGGCATTCAACCTATAGTAAGCCTATATACAGCCATAATTAACACACTATCTCTAAATTTAATAAATGAAAAGCGTCCATCATAGCGAAATACCAGGAAATTTTTATGTGTCCTTAACTGAACGCACAACGAATGGTTAAAGTATGCGGAAATTCCTGCAGAAATTTTCAGAAATTAAATTTTTGTACTGCGTGTTTAATTCCGATCCTGCCCACCCACAAACCCAGGAACACGAACTCCATCACGCATACCAAGATGAATGATTCCATTTTCCACTCCCATGCACGCATTGTATCAGATATTTCGCGACATATCAGCGTGCTGACGGCCGCACGAAACCATCCGCTTGTTCGGCATCTCTACATCAACACAGCCACGGTTCTCAACTCTTTGTGTAACTGAACCGAATCACTTCAATGTCATATTTAATATTTTAATAAGACAACCAAATTTAATGGTGCTGTGATTAATAGGACTGTTTCACATTCTGGAAGTACTGGCTTCGAGTTTTGGGTTGGAGAATACTCTCACATTCCCTCAGATCCACCAGAACAAATTCCGAGCTGGTATGATATATATATATCTTACAGCAAGAGTTCTAAACTAGATGTGAGTCCAGCAGTAATCCGACCCCTCTTCTTGTCAAAAAGGAGGCCCCATTTCCAAATATGTAAAAAGTTTTCGAAAGAACAAAAATATGGTCATGAATCCCGATGGAACCCCAGAACAAGGCTTACAGTTCTGGGGAGGACTGGCCGATAAAACTGCACGCGTAAAATCCCCACACACATTTCGTCAGGGGAACTCCAGATCTTAATATCTTAATAATGCTCTGATTCTTATCCGTCTTGTGCGACTCAATCAAAGTCCGCTGGATTTCGATGTTTCTCCTTTCTGTTTTATTTCACAACATGTTTCGTTATATCTGTCTATCTATCCATCTGTCTATCTATCTGTCTATCTATCTATCTATCTATCTACGTATCTATCCATCCATATGTCTATCTATCAATCTATCCATCTTCCTCCCACTTGGAGGAAAGGGCATCTGAGAAACGCTTCATTTGACTCCAGTTTCTTCATTTTAGACAGTAGAACTCCTTGGACGGCGGATCAGTCAGTTGGAAGACCTCTACCTACCCATAACACAAATATAGAATAAAAGCAAACACTCATGCCTTGTGTGGGATTCGAGCCCGCGACCAAAGAATTCGAGCGAGCGGAGACATGTCATGCCTTAGACCGCTCGGTCACTGTGATAGGCCGTACAGATATGAAGTGCATGGATTTCGTTTTCTCGCAACAGTAAATTTTGGTAGACAGTGTACACGTATGTAACAGCCTTTCTAAGGCTGAAGGATCTGAAGAACCAACTGCCTCGGCGTAGAAGATTAAATTTTAACGTACAGTACCGATGTTTCATACATTTTATTGTTTATTACTTCATGTAATATTTTAGGTCAACTAGAGCGGTTATTCTGGTTTGGAATACTAATAATTATACACATTTACTTTATAAGTAAAAAAAAAAGATTTCTTTAGCAGGCCTGTACAGTTGCTTTCTGTGCGCACGTGTAACCACCGTCTGACAAGCAACACTTATTTTCATCTTTCAGACATCTTATTACATTAAGTTTCGGACTCATTCTGCCATCATCAGGTGTAAACGCTCTTGCTGAAATTGTTGCACTGTCGTCGTAATATGTCGTGTGTGAATTCTTTGTTAATATTAATTTTAAAATCTTTATAAAGTACATAAAATTGCTGAATCAGCCACGCTACGATGGTTGTCCGGTGTGGATGTTTTCTTTGTTGTGGTGTTGTGTGGATATCAACTCCTTGCTGAGTTAATCCGTTCTGTTTATGCACAGATTATAAATATTTCATTTAAGTATGTGGTTATTCATATATACAAAAGGCAACAGTATTAATGCAACTGGATGGCATATACATCACAATTAATTGATTTACTATAGACAATCTTCAGCGTATTGATTTGCACGTTCCTCTGCCCCGATGACGAACAGTCTTTTGTTTAAAACTTCAGACCATGTTCCCTCCTCCCACACTTAGGGACAAGGGACAACAACTACAATTTACTTCACTCTTTTCAGTACTGTAGCTACCGAGATCTGTTATGAGTAATGGAGAACAAATCCCTCCCACTCTCTCAGAAATCATTCCAAAATTACTTTTCATTGCCACTGAAAATTTAAGACCTAAGTTTTTCTTTGGAAACATATCAGAGCTCGTCAAGCCAACGTGTTCTATACATTTTCTTCTATATTAGTGTACAAATTCTGTTATATTTGGAATTTGTAGTTCCCCCCATAATTCGTTTTCCTTTACTGTCCGCAATTGTGTAACTCAACCTCATCTCGTGAAACAGACCTTTAAAATCAGAACAGACTCGAAGAACATTATTATGAATGATGGGTTGGAAAGCTAGAACGTTTCTTGGCATATTTTACGTTAATGTTCTTGAAACTTCGTTGTCGAAAATCTGACGAAGTCAATGAGATGTAAAAAATAATTCCCCAGCCGTAACTCGCCCCTGGAATACCGCTGAATGTGAGGCAGGTGCGCCGTGTACCGTACCACAGACTCGCGACGTGTCTCCGGGTGATAAATGTGTTGTTATTAAAAAGAAGTTAAAATTACTCCCAGGGCAATGTGCCATGCATTAGCAAGTGGTAACTCAGGTGATGATCAGCTAAACCCTGTGACGACACGCGTGATTAACGATGTTGAGAATCCACGTCTCGCTCGGGTGTCAAACCGGCACCATCTGGGTGCAGAGCGTGACAAGACCACAGAATGGTCCCTCGCAGAGATTAAAATTTCGTCTTGTTTTAATAAACGTGTAATTAATAACTACTGGATCGATCTGGCTCAGGATATGGACCGGTTGAGGGCTCTTGTGAACGCGGTAATGGACCTCGGGTTCCATAAAACACTGGGAAGTTCTTGAACAGCTGAAAAAAAATGACGGTTTCTTAAGAAGGGCTCAGCTCCACGAGTGAGCGAGTAGTTAATAACTTTCTGATGCAAAATATTATTTTAATATACAGAGAAATGTGTTTCTAACACGTATCTCCCAGTCAGTTTCCTTCAACTGTGGCCAAATCGGTGTAACTGAAGAGAACCATCGATACCTTTTTCATTACTTTCTTGTGAATAGAGTATTACCTCTGCTTGTCACAAAAAAAACGCCTGTTTAGGACACCTCGTTGGAATATTATTTGAGATTAATATCTTAATGTTGAGCTGAGCATTTCCGTCGTCTGGATCAACTACAGGCATCAGTAATGTAGCAACTAACCGGCAAATCTAAAGCCAGGTACTGGAGTCTTTTCTTGAGAAAAGGACAGTTCTTCCTGCGGTGTTTAAGGAGGACTGCCTGTACAAAACGCGGAAGTGTATTATTGTCTTTACAAAACCCACCACTGTACCCTCTCCTCACGCCCTGTATTTAAACATCTATTTCAGTGGCATGTAAACACGTGGTTAAGTAGCGACAGCGATATAGGAGACTGTACAACGGCCTTTGCTAGGAAACTGTGCATGAACAAAAACAGAGGAATGGTATTTCCTGCACTGTCCGCTAGGCAATAAATGAACAGTAACAGAGGAACCGTGTTTTCTGTGTTGTCCGTGCCAAGATGTTATATTCAGAGCAATTAATGAGAGTCAGTTGAGTTTAGTTAGTTGCTTGGTGAGTGAGTGAGTTAGAGGACTGCTGCGGTACAGTTCTTGTGAGCTGTTGCTGTTAGAAGCTGGTAGCTGAGGCACGGGAATAGTTCGGGAACCTAGAGGAAGAGGAATGTACGCCTTTGGAAACCGTTACCAGAATTGCCCAAAAATCCGATTACCAATCCAGACACCGCCTATAGTCACTTAATCACGTAATACTATTATCATCAGGATTGAGATTAATTGAGGGACTCATAAACATATCAGTGAATTTTAGAGTTTCCTAAAGCGTGGAGGAGGGATACGAATTTCAGCCCAGCGATTGTTACCACCTCAAAAATTACTCTGACCATTAGATATATATGTACAAACCTCGTCACTGTGCCTTATCCTGAACCATAAGAATCCATTCCCATCCCCAAGCTCTATTTATTTAATATCAATTTAAATATTATGATATGTAGACTCATTTCTAGGTAAAGCCCTAAATACAAGCACGCAACAATATAACCAGTGTCGCAAGAGGTGTTTTCTGTGTGGTTCGCATATATATCCACTGTTAGGTAACGGGCTAATAAACACGTATTCTTGACAACAGAAGACGGTGTTTTCCGTGGGGTTATCTTGAACACAATCGACGTTACAAACAATTGAGAGTTGAGGGTTCAGCTGTGGAGTGTTAAGCAGCAGGTAACGGAAGCGGAAGAGCCTCCATTGCTGAGATTCGTTACCAGAAAACGTCTAGTAAAGACACGGCAGAGGACTAGCCATTGCGGAGAGCTGTTACCAATCAAAGACTAGTAGAAACAGACTGAGAGAACTTAGTGTTGAGTGATTTGTAGTGTGGAAATCAGCAATGGTGTTATAGTTATTTGTAGCTATTACCTGTAAGTGGTCAATAAATCTGTTCATCAATTCAAACCCCGTCTATAGTCACTAATACACATGACAATATCATCTTCAAGATACAGACCACTTGATGTATCGTTTGGACCCAGTTCTGTACCTGTCAGTATACTGAAAGGCAGAGAAGCTGTGATAACCTCAAGATAAACTCTGTTCCATGCATTTCCTTCTTGCAAAAAACATTCGCTGAAGATTACCGTTTTCTTGGATGTGACAGCATGTAACCTGGTATATATATATACAGGGTGTCCCAGGAGGAATGTGCCAAACTTCGGGAGGGTGTTCCTTATGTTAAAGTATGCCGATATAACCCAAAACACCTATGTCCAAAGTTGAACGGTTACGGAGATAATGGCCAGAGAA
>NW_019729218.1:3691514-3730005 GCF_002891405.2 Cryptotermes secundus
CTATACTCCAACTTGTAGTCGGCTGGCTGTTACTTTATAACTCGGAATGTCTTCGGCGGTAGCCACACTGGAACTCGAACTCGAACTGATCGATACGCACTGTGCATCCACTTATATAGCTGCAGTGCTTGCCTGTGGCGTAATGAGTGCCACGTCACAGTAGGACGTTGATTACGGTTACGTTAGCGTTGCGCGTTACGTCACCGCGTGACGTCACCGCGGAGGGGAGTGGCGGGGAGCGCTACGTTACCGTGGAGAGGAGGGGGGAGGGGGGTTCTCAGTCGCGCAACATGTTACAATATATATATGTAATTACCGGACAATAAGATGCCACTTCCCCGAATGCAGCACACTCTTCACAGTCACCACTGTGATGGACCCGAATCTCAAATACTGGTCGGTCCGCTAACGGACAGCACACGTATACAGTTTACATTACTCCGTGGCCTGTAGTCCGTAAGCGAACTATACTGACAGTTTACGTACGTATAATGGAGTAAGCGGTGAAAAATTTACGTCTCCATTACGAAATAATAATCGAGTTAGTTTATATGGAATCTCGTGGCAGGATAATGCAATGCAATCTTTTTGCAAGCTTTCCCTTCACATCCATTCATCAACTCACTGTGAGCCTCACAGACTCACAACGGCACCCTCTTGCACCGCCTGTACTCGGGACCTTGCTCACAAATTTACTGCATGGGGGATATTCCTAAGGCTCTCCAAATCGGAAGGCATAACTTATTCCGCGTGATTCCGTTCCAAATGTCTCCGCTTCGAGGGAAGAATAAATATAAGTTTTTTCTATATTCTGTAATATAACGCCGTGCAGTCCGTTCAGAGTTGGGCGGTTGTGATTCTTACGTGCTGCATGTAGCCTGAACTGAGTCTGCAGTCGCCTGCTCACGCTGGTTCCCGCGCGCGCATTTTTCTACCATGAAAATGGAAGCGATACATTCCTCCGAAACGTCGGTTCGCATAATATCTACACGATGCCACATCCAAAAAGACGGCATTCTTCCTAGTCACCGCCGTGAAAACATCAAATCTTACGAGAAATTATTTTTTGACCCTGGTAGAAGCAATTTTTGTTCCTGTCTGGCGCAGCCCAGTCATCCCTATTGGCCACGCATACTCCTGTAAGATGGGCAGTGGGGTTTGTTTCTCCAGAAATAAAACGGCCGGGACGTGAGGTTGGCTGCTCACTTCATCTGGTTCCTAAGAGCTATACCTCCACTATCCTTAACGCTTTCATGGCTTGTACCTTACTTAAGCCAGGAACAAATTTACTTTCTTAGCTTATAATTTTAATTCTGCCATCAAGAAGTATCTTTACTTGGAGTTTACCTTTGCTACCTTAAGGGCGATCGCACACCAACTACGTCAAGACATTCATCAACACATGAGACAAAAGACGCAGACTTGCTTCGTGATTCATCAGCATGAAGCTGACGTCAGCATCATGACTCAGACAGGTGTGCGGCAGTTTTCATAATCTCATTCGTTTCAACTGTGCTCCTTTCTTTGCGTCATGTCGCATACATCGTGTCTTGACGCATGCCTGCGTGCGGCCTTGCTTAGGGTTTAATATCGCCTGAAAGAGCCTCCTTGCTTGAAGATTTTCCAAATAAAATTTCTTACGCACGTTTGCAATTCTAATGTGTGCCCCGCTCATCATTTTTTTTTTGCGATTTTAAGACGCACAACGCCGCGTCATCAAGGGGCCTAATTATTTTAGATTTCCAGTACCAATCTTAACATTAATCTATTGAGGGGTTAGGGACAGATGTGACCTCCCTATTATGCTCTGATTTTACGCAACTGAATCAGAACTTCATTACTGCTCCATTCTCGTCTGTTGCTGCCTTCCTGAGGCGGGCAGTAGCCCTGATCAGGCAGCGCAGTATTTACGGTTCATTTCAAGTGCTTAGCTGGTTGCAGGGAAAGGAAGTTAGGTCTTGAGTGACAGCAGCACACAACAGAATTTCTGCAGATTCCTTTATCGCTTGGCACAACCTGCGCTTAAGGGAGGCGATGCCATTGAAAACATCAAGAGGCAGCAAGCTATAAGAGCATTATTAGCGAATTTGAGACGTAAATGGCTAAATTTTAAGTGGAAATATACCAACGTAACTGAAATTTCAAGATATTGGGAAATAACCGAAAAGAAAATGTTTGGAGAAATGTAAGAATAACAAATGAAAGAAAACACAAACACAGTAAAAAAAAAGTGTTCCTCCGCTCCTTTGCTTTTCCACTAGTCGTCAATATTCTTGCGTCTTCTNATTCAACAGGAGGCAATTCAGTGGCGCCGACAAGGTTATACAACCATCACAGCATGCAATATATTTTGTTTACGAACTTGTTCACTCTGTAACCAACCAAGTAACGGGTCAGAGATGAAGACACAGACTGAATGATTAAGGACATGATGTGTTGCCTGATAAGGGATATTGTACAATTCACAGGACAGTGATAGGTGGATATGAAGCAATGGTGGAATACTGATTAGCGGGGGAAACAGAAGAAACTTGCAAGAGAAACCGGATATGTCACTCTCCATCCACCGCAAATCCTACACAAGGCTCTCAACTCCGCCACTAGTTTTGCATCAATGTTAGACAGAGACTGCGATACAATATGGCGTAAAAAACCATTGCTATGCAACGACACGGTAAACATGCCTCTACAACAATAGTTACTGTTGGAAACGGTGTTTTCTACCTGGTCCGTGCAAAGTTGTTATAAGGAAGGCAATTTGGGCGACCCAGTCAGTTCAGTTGAGCTCTGCAAGGGAGGCTGGTAAGAGATGGCGTTACCGTTCAGTTGTGGAGTGTTAGGCAGCCGGAAACGGCGGAATGCTTTTCTTACTACTTGCTTCATGGTTTATTCTCCGACCCTGAAATCTAACTTAATTTGTTCCCCCGAAACGTTTGTTGATTTTCAGTGGACTACACGACGACATATCCCAGAATATAGAATCATTCAGGGGTACACATATTCATAATATATTGATAATTATTAAGTAATTTAATTATTTGATTACTGTTTATTTTAAGAAATTTACAGGTGAGGAAAAGTGTGTTCTCAAGTTAATATAAAAATGAGGTATAAGGAACTGAAATTATGTAGGAAAGATGCAACTATGGAATATTTTATGGTAATAAAGAGGAGTGCTTAGTTAAGGAAACTGTGAAGGCCGTAGAAGACGGAAATGAGATGAAACACTGATTTCCTTGTATTAATAGGATTGTACTGGAGCGAAGAGGAGGGAGGGGTTGTTAGTAAGAACATCAATCGAAGTTGGAAAGGGTTGCAATCGTGAAAGGGAAAAGACTAATGAAACTCGGTGCCAGTCATCGAGTGAACAAAATTAATAAAATAAATTCCTCATAGTAAGATAAATAATATTCCGGATCCAAAATGGATGTCCTTATTCGTTGATACTGTAGTGTTTCAGTGAACAGAATTGTTCTGTTACATTTCCGAGTTCATGTCAGAAAATAAAGATGGAAGATTAAGTCTAAAGGCTTGTAAATATTGTACTATCGCGTTTATGAGTGCCTATAAAAGGGGTTTGGATTGGTAATTGAATTAATTCCACTCTTACAGAACATAACTACAAGTAACTATAGCGCTATCGCTAATTTCCACGCACGTATTAAGTCTTCTCAGTCTGCTGTATCTTTACTGGTTATCTCCTGGTAACGGCTTCTAACAGCGGGCGTTCCCCTTCCTCTGAGTTCGCGAAATGTCGCCGTGCCTTAGTTACCAGCTTCACGGCAGCAGTCCTCTAACTCGCTCACCAATCAACTCGCTCTACTCCACTGAACTGTATTAACTAAACTCAATTCGGTCGGTCGAGTGATATAGCCTCTGAGCGGACCCTTAGGGCACGTTCACACACACAGCGATATCAGTCGTACGACGTCCGTACGGTTCATGTCGCATCAAGCAGTAGAATATAAAGTATAGTCTTAGCTTTTATACTTGACGACATGCGACATCTACCGTACGACAGTCGGATCAACCCAACTTCATCTCGCCTTTGATTGATTGGATGCAGCCAGTGCAATCTTTCCTGCTGCCTCCGTTTTTTTTTTCGGCGTCGGTGAAAATACCACATAGCAAGTACGCGCTCTCGGTCCAGCGTTCATTGTTCCTTCATCAAAACTGTGATTCGGTTCGGATAAAGTCGCTCTAGTGTGAAAAGGAGGTCGTGCGGCAAAAAAAAAATCGTACGACATTTTTCCGTACGTCCGATGTCGCTGTCTATGAACGTGCCCTTAGAAAACACAAATTCCAACAGTACATCCATTGTTGAGCGCGGGCCGCTGCCTAGCAACGGATCTATATGCCACAGTATGTTGTTATTTAGTTGATATGCATTTTTGGAATTTTCTTTCGTTTCATTTTTGTTAAAAAATACGTTTTGGAATCTGGCTTTGCTACCATCATCAAGTGAAAGTATGAAATCTACTTTGTTTGGGCCATTAGATAATGAGAAAAGATCGGCTCCAACTAATTGACCCCGGAGGTTAGATTTCATACTTTCGCTTACTGACAGAAGCTGAGTCAGCGGGAAAGGGTCTTTTTCTTTACCAGAAGTGAGGAAAAGAGAAGTGTCCTTTATATATATGAGCTGAATAAAAAATGGAAAGTCAATTCTGAAGAGTTCTGGCGGTGGTGTATAACATTTGGGGTTATTGAGTTTTTTGATTCTGTCCATCGTCCGGTATTCTAAACGTCCAGTGACTCAGGTTAGCTCTTTTTGACAGACACCCACATAGTTGGTGCTTCCAAGTCTTTCACCTGAGAAAGGAAACAGATTCAGCTTCCGAAATGCTGTCTTCTTTAGTATATTACACGACGGATAACGCCCAAAAACTTATTACTCCCCAAAACGGAACAGCCCTCCCCGTTTGTAGTCGGCAAACTCGGAGTCATTTAGGACAAATAACAATACGTACATTGGCTCATTCAGTACTGTTTTGATTTGTGTCCCTGCAGCAAATTTCAGACAGGGACAAGGCTTTATGTCATTATGACATTCACATGTCTCTGCATCAATCGAATCTCAACCTTCTATCCAATCACTGTCTCTTTCCTCGGAGGTATAACGACCGCAGCGTGAATGTGATTAATCTTTACCGATAAATGTTTATGAATGAATCTGAGGAGTTATATATTCATTCACACACATTTGTTCTCAGCGTTAGTCCTACAAGTGCCAAGGTCGAGAATTTCGACTGTTACAAATGTTGCTATATCTGACAGTATGCGACATCTACTGACACTTTATCTGAACTACATGCTAGAAAATATTTGGACAGAATCTTTCTTATTTTAAGGTCATAAGAATTCTTCGTGTGCTGGTCACACTAGCCGCGAGGTCTAAGGCTTGAACTGTAATCGCTCGCTCGGAAGCTGGGATCGTGGGTTTGTATCCGACTTAAGGCATGGATGTTTGGTGTACGTTTATTCTGTGTTTGTGTTGACCTGTGTTTAGTCTGAGGTCTTGCGACGAGCTGATCACTCGTGCAAGGGTTCTTATCATCTGTGAAAAATGATTACGGATCTGAATAAAAGGCCATGGTCATGAATGAGCTAGAGGAGCCGTAATACAAGAAGTCTTCACGTTTGCAGTTATTTACCCGTGAAAAATAACATCCATGACAACCTGAAATGGTGCTGGCACTGAATGAATTAAAGTGGCTCTTATGGGTTAATTAGAACATAGATGCTGCCTTAACTTTATCATTTTCGGAACCCCGTTTGCTCCTGAATGGACTGCAGATTTCCACTCGTCTTTTACTGATCGATCCTATAAGTAACGGCTTATATCTCACTAAAACAAATGAAACACACGTCGTTTCCTTACCGACCGCTATCCCAGATTGGCATTACATGGATAATAGCGCTCCAAAGACAGGAACATGAGCATGGAAATTACACTGAAGATTTGCACTGTTTCCAAATTGCGACGGTACTTTAAGTGCCTGATTCGCTTAGTGAGGGGTGGAGTCCAACTGGGTCCACTCGGCACGGCGGCCACTGATTGGCCTATTGTACCTGCCCCGGGTGATTATGGTAATAAAGAATTTGGTGGAATGAAGATTGACAGGGTAAACCGAAGTACTCGGAGAAATCCCGGCCCAGCGCCACTTTGTCCACCACAAATCCCATTTGACCAGATCCGGGATAGAACCCGGGCCGCCGCGGTGGGAAGCCAGCGACTAACCGCTTGAACTATGGCGCGGGCTTAATGCTGGAATACTGTAGTCGGTATAGCGACTGGCTACGGGCTTGATGACTGAGGGTTCGGATTTCGAGTCCTGGTTGCAGCAAGAATTTTCACTTCTTCATGTCATCCAGACCGGCTCTGGGGCCTACACAGCCTCTTATATAATAGGTATTGGGCTATTTCCTCTGGGGTAAAGCGGCAGGAACGTGAAGCTAACCACTCGCCTACAACTAGTGCCGAGGTCAAGAAAATATGGATCTATACATCACCCCCATAAGCCTTCATGGTGTAGTGCTTAATTAGTTAAGCACAGGGACAACTTTACCTTACCTTACTTCAAGTGCCCAGAATAGGTTATGTGACCACAAACATTAGGTA
Organism: Cryptotermes secundus; assembly: GCF_002891405.2. Lineage (NCBI taxonomy): Eukaryota > Metazoa > Arthropoda > Insecta > Blattodea > Kalotermitidae > Cryptotermes > Cryptotermes secundus. Next base: position 3,698,137 of record NW_019729218.1, read on the forward strand.
AATCAACGGAAAGTTCTTAGAGGTAAAAAAAAATATGCCAGGTGTCCCTGTGCTTGCTACTCCATGAAGACGTATGGGGGAGTGGACATATGGATACAAGTTGTCTTGAACTCGGCACTAGTTAGAGGTGAGTTGTCAGCTTCATGCCTCGGTCGCTTTATCCTCAGGGTAAAACCCCCCGGTACCGCTTAGATAGGAGGCTGAGTGGAACCCAGATCTGGTTTCTACGACATGGAGAGAGAAAAATCTTGCCTCTACCGGGACTCAAACTCCAACTTGTCTTTTGCCCAACCCATAACCAGTCGCTGTATAGACTGCGTTTTTCTGGCTCCCAATGACAGCATCTTGAACACATAAATTTGTTATCATTGTCAGTGACAATCGCAGCGTTAGTTAGGCTGATATTTAATTGCAGGTGACTGTACATTCCTTTATGTTAACATTTTTTATGTATGAAGATTAACATCTTATAATCTGGTAGGCCGTTATCGACGTTTCGGAAGAGCCAACTGCCTCCATCTTCAGGATATAGAACGAGGAAATACGTCCTCCGAAACGGGGACAACGGAATAACTTAATGCACGGCGACGCACGCCAGGAAATAGACCTTGAATCTCACGTTGTTTTGCGCAGTTCTGTGTTTCGGCCTCTTCAATAATTATGTTTGGAGCATACAGAGCTATGGTGAGGGGTCAGGGGTCCCATGAGAACCGGGACACTAACTCTCTCTCTCTCTCTCTCTCGATTTTCACATCAGAGCTGATTTCAATTACGGCTGGACTCTTTTTTCTTTATTTTTTTAGTGTCCCACAGCGCAATTTCCTCTCGTGTTACTCTCCTCACAATTACAGGAGCAGAAATCGGGTTAGACAAGAGGTCATCAGGCAGCTAACCAGCAACAGTAGATAAAGTTGCAGGCGGTAGCCTCTGGGCTAGGCAGTTTCTTTCTGCTGCTACTTGTCTAATTGCATTGCAACGACGGACCATGTATAGCTGATTCCATTAGCCGGTCCGTTCTATTTTCAGGCTTAAAGAATATCAGCTCTCTGCAAGTCTTCTCAGGTTGGTCATCAGGTTTACCAACTGAAACTTAATTTTCATTTTTCCATATCCCACATATGTGTTGTGTGGGGCGTCCATTTCATCCATGTTGAATTTACCGCTCGCTTATTTTCTTATTCTGTGAACAGGAAAATAAATGGAGCTCACCTTCATGCCATTTCATCCAGCACCCTCTTACTCTCTCTCTCTCTCTCTTGATTTTTAGTTATTCTCCTCAGCATTTTCCCCCCCACTCATTTTCATTAAGTGGAATCCATCATAAAGAAAATTTTATCAAGAATTCCAAGAAGAAGAAGAAGAAGAAAGAAGGAACCAGTTCCTTCGCTTTGTAATTAATGGTTGACACGATTCAATAAGTAACATCGAGTCTCATAACGCAATGTATTTACTGTAAATCATAAATCTGTTATATTGCCACGTGTAGTAGGTGTGACCATTAGACGGGGTTCAGAGTGGATGGTTAGATTTATTGACAACTTCTATACACCACTCGGAACTACACTTTACAGTTCCTTGACACACGCAGACTATTGCCCTCAGTCTATTACAGCCCCCAGTAGCCGTTTCCTGGTAACAGATTTAACATAATGATTATACCAGTCTCACCGTAACTCTATCACATGTGAAGTCTTTTCTGCATGGCCGAATTCCTTTCTTCTCAGTCATTTAACTGTCATCTCAAGAGAGCCCCCTCAGTTCTATCTCAGCTGCCTGAGATCCTCGTTATAGAGCTTCGGGTTGGCCCCAGCAGAAAATACCGTTTCCTAACAATAAAATCTGTAGTTCATCTATTGCTGTGTGGTCGTTCATTTCCGCAGGAAACTCTTTACCGAGTCGTTGCCTAGTAGTGAACGTCTACTCTGGCTCCTCTATTCCGGCCTTCAGGAGTCATATCACAATATCACATGCATGTCAGCTGCGAAGTTTTATAAGAATTATGTTCCCTAAGGGCATTATTTCAGCTGTCGAGCCATGCAAGTGCCTTGTGCGTAATAAGTTCTTTCGCATGAAAATTCCGTTAAAATTTATTTTATATTCATTAAGTAAGCAGATAAGTGATACGTTAAATTTCATTCCATGACAAAACCGCTAGTACCAAAACCAGCTTCGACAAGTTCTATGGGGTGCAATTTGTAGATAGAACTGAAGCACGCTTTTCCAAGTATGTATTCTGTAAACTGTTTTATTAGTTACTGAACTCCAACTTTGTGTTTGGTATCTAAAGCAAACATCGGCTGTAGCGGATAGTTTGTGTTCAGGATGAGTCCCTAGTTTATGTGCGCAAGCCCGCTCGCTGTCTTTACTTAAGCTTAGTCCTTCCTTGGAAGCAGTCAAAGCAGATGTTCAGAGAGTATTTCAAAATGATAGTTTCCGTCCTTTCACATTTTTCCCAATTCATAATAATATCCAACTTGTATGAAGAACGAAACCAGAAGCAGGGATAGAGCAGTCGGTGTAGTGACTGGCTACACGCTCCATTATATAGAGGTCGGATTTTGAGTCCCGGTATGGGCAAGAATTTTCTTTTCTCCACGTCCTCCAGAAAAGTTCTCTGGCCCATCCAACCTTCTATCCTATCGCAGGTAAGTAAAATAAAAAGTAAAGCTATCCCTGTAACATGCCGTGGAGGCCCATAGGGTTGTGAGACATCGAGGTTCCCACATTTTCAGACAATCGGCTCATAGATGGCGGTAAGGTTGTCAGACTTACGCACCCAAGAACATTCCAAGAATATTCCTGGTACTCATTTCTGTTAGAGGCTGAGTCGACCACAGGGCCATAATGCGGCTGGAAGGATTAGGTCAATTGAAAAAGAAAAATTTAATGACCCCATCGGGACTTGAACCCGCGAACTACCGGCTTGTAGCATAGTGCCTCAACCAAGTACGCTACCACGTGCCCTCCCTATTGTAGGTACTGGGTGTTTTTTCCACAAAGTTAAAGCGGCCGGGTCGTGAAGCTGACCACTCTCCTCAAACAAGTGCAGAGGTCAAGAATAAACGGATCTATACACCCATTCCCCCGTGCATCTTCATGGCGTAGTGTTTAATTATTTAAACACAGGGACAACTTTACCGTACCTAGGTTTCATTGTAATTACATCAAGAACACCCGGCCATATTTCAGAGTCAAAAAAAGAAACGGCAAAAGACGTAAATTTCTCACGGAACTGAATGTTAAGATTATGTGCTTCTGGGATGTGATGCAGTGAACCTGCTGCTCCATTAGAAGTAATTAGAAGCAGTAGGCTATTCTGAAATAATGGAGCTATGTACTTCAATTTTGAAAATATCCGTAAATGACCTTTATAATACGAGTTATAGGTCGCAGTTTCAGTTCCCGATGAAGCCACTGGATTTTTTAATTTACTCATTATAACAGCTGTCAGCCGGCACATAAGGCTGACAACCTAACCGCCATCTTTGAGTCGATGATCTCGAAAACATGGGAGCCTCGACGTCTCACAGCCTCAATGGGCTTCTACCGCCTGTTACAGGGACATGTTTTTATAGATGATATCTATGGACATTTTTATAATTAAACTGAAGATGTACCAATAAATTATATATACATTTTTGGGTCCCTCTGTATAGAAACGAATCAGACTAAATATTGTCAGAATCTATTGCTTGTTAGCAAGCAGTGTACTTAGCTCTTCTAACGAGATATTACGATACTCCAGAAAGCTTTGTTGTGCTGTAATTATAAGATTCTTTGCTACACACTTTCTTGGAAGGACTCCCTCTTTGTCCATTGGTCGCAATTTCCTTCTGTAAGCAAAAGTTATACATTCCTCGGCCTTTCACAGAGCGAGTTGGACCGGAAGCTAACTTAGGGTAACGGTGCTCTTATGGTTCAAGTACGATATTGAAATTGTTCTGCGATTTCACACCACGGTTCAACACTAGAGAGATGGCGATTAGGAACTTTCAAAGCATTGGTTCCCTAGTTCCTTAAGACACCGTCTTGCTACAGAAAGGAACATGACACATTCGACATCAAAGCGCATTTGAATTACGTAACGAAGCGAAGCCTCATATAGGTCCAGAAAGAGTCTTTTCTACGCTTTGAATTAAATTTAATATATTCCTGGAATGTTAAAGACAAAATCCATTTCCATGTTTAGACAAAACGAAGATATTGCACCTTATCTGAAATCTATTTCATGTACAAGGGTAAAGCTATCCGTGTAACAGGGAGTGGAGGACAATAGGGTTTTGAGACTTCGAGACTGGCATATTTTCTAGGGAGTCGACTCACAGATGGCAGTTAGGTTGTCAGCCATAAACACATGCAGCTCTTTACCTCCCAGGAAGAGCCCTGGTCCTCATTTCTGTTAGCGAGATTAAATTGTTTCATTTCGAGAATGCAATGACATGATACAGCCTTGAAGCTCTTGGAGGCTAAGTGGACGGATAGGGTTTAGGTATGACGGGACTTCCCCTCTACCACCATTGCCCACAAATTTCTGGAGACCGCCCTCCACTTCTCCCCGTTCCGTTTCACTCCCTGTCCCGTTTATTATATCGTTTTTCTCTGATCCGCTTTCTGTCCCTCTTTGTTCTCTCTTTCTCTGCTCCAGTCTTAATTTCATATCATGTCTCTTCCTTCTTTCTTCCTTTTAAGCCCACTTTCAATAAATATAAAAAATGAAGTAGGCTTATGGGATAACATTGCTGTCTGTCTCTCTGTATCCCTTATCAACATTTGAATGCTGAATCAATCTTTATGAAACTTGATATGTATATCATGGCACCCGGGCCCATCTCAACGGCGTAAATTTCAAATCACTCCCATCACTCTGTGTCTATGTATGTAACCCCTTTTCGCCTCTAGGCAACGGCACAGTAAAAACGTAACCGCGGCAACGAATACACGCTACAATAGAATAGTTGTTGGACGCGGTCCGTGTCGTATCATAGGGAAGTAGGCGATTGATAGGCGTCCCACTCCAAAATCCGTATAAATTTTATCCAAAGCCGGTTTATTTTTAAACCCTGAAAATGGTGACAGTACGTTCATACGAAACGTTGGTAAATTTATACCGGATTACATGACATCACATCCCAGATATATTGGAGCTGGAATATCGCAGTCGGTATAGCTACGAGCTACGGGCTGGAAGGTCGGGTTTTGATTCCCGGGAGGGACAAGAGAATGTTTTCTTCTCCTCAACGTCCAGACCGGCTCTGGGTCCCACTCAGCCTCCTAGCTAATTGGTACTGGGGACTAGTTCCTCAGAACATTAACCTGTATCTAGTGCCGAGGCCAAGACTAGTGGAGACATACCTCTTCTCCCCCATACGTCTCTTCATGGCGTAGTGCTTAATTAATTAAGCACAGGGACAACTTTACTTTTGCCATGAGTAGAGANCGAGATATTACGATACTCCAGAAAGCTTTGTTGTGCTGTAATTATAAGATTCTTTGCTACACACTTTCTTGGAAGGACTCCCTCTTTGTCCATTGGTCGCAATTTCCTTCTGTAAGCAAAAGTTATACATTCCTCGGCCTTTCACAGAGCGAGTTGGACNGAATTTCAAAGCCTGAAGTTTTGTAATCATCACTTGAGCTTCAATTTCAAAAACTTGACATTGTGTGATGGGTTCAAGTTTGCTAGGCAGGAAGTCCCCATTAATGAAGCAGTGACCATCAGATAGTTTAATTGCATATTTGTTTCCGCGTTTANTTCAAAGCATTGGTTCCATAGTTCCTTAAGACACCGTCTTGCTACAGAAAGGAACATGACACATTCGACATCAAAGCGCATTTGAATTACGTAACGAAGCGAAGCCTCATATAGGTCCAGAAAGAGTCTTTTCTACGCTTTGAATTAAATTTAATATATTCCTGGAATGTTAAAGACAAAATCCATTTCCATGTTTAGACAAAACGAAGATATTGCACCTTATCTGAAATCTATTTCATGTACAAGGGTAAAGCTATCCGTGTAACAGGGAGTGGAGGACAATAGGGTTTTGAGACTTCGAGACTGGCATATTTTCTAGGGAGTCGACTCACAGATGGCGGTTAGGTTGTCAGCCATAAGCACAGGCAGCTCTTTGCCCCCCAGGAAGATCCCTGGTCCTCATTTCTGTTAGCGAGATTAAATTGTTTCATTTCGAGAATGCAATGACATGATACAGTCTTGAAGCTCTTGGAGGCTAAGTGGACGGATAGGGTTTAGGTATGACGGGACTTCCCCTCTATCACCATTGCCCACAAATTTCTGGAGACCGCCCTCCACTTCTCCCCGTTCCGTTTCACTCCCTATCCCTTTTATTATATTTTTTTTCTCTGATCCGCTTTCTGTCCCTCTTTGTTCTCTCTTTCTCTGCTCCAGTCTTAATTTCATATCATGTCTCTTCCTTCTTTCTTCCTTTTAAGCCCACTTTCAATAAATATAAAAAATGAAGTAGGCTTATGGGATAACATTGCTGTCTGTCTCTCTGTATCCCTTATCAACATCTGAATGCTGAATCAATCTTTATGAAACTTGATATGTATATCATGGCACCCGGGCCCATCTCAACGGCGTAAATTTCAAATCACTCCCATCACTCTGTGTCTATGTATGTAACCCCTTTTCGCCTCTAGGCAACGGCACAGTAAAAACGTAACCGCGGCAACGAATACACGCTACAATAGAATAGTTGTTGGACGCGGTCCGTGTCGTATCATAGGGAAGTAGGCGATTGATAGGCGTCCCACTCCAAAATCCGTATAAATTTTATCCAAAGCCGGTTTATTTTTAAACCCTGAAAATGGTGACAGTACGTTCATACGAAACGTTGGTAAATTTATACCGGATTACATGACATCACATCCCAGATATATTGGAGCTGGAATATCGCAGTCGGTATAGCTACGAGGTACGTGCTGGAAGGTCGGGTTTTGATTCCCGGGAGGGACAAGAGAATGTTTTCTTCTCCTCAACGTCCAGACCGGCTCTGGGTCCCACTCAGCCTCCTAGCTAATTGGTACTGGGGACTAGTTCCTCAGAACATTAACCTGTATCTAGTGCCGAGGCCAAGACTAGTGGAGACATACCTCTTCTCCCCCATACGTCTCTTCATGGCGTAGTGCTTAATTAATTAAGCACAGGGACAACTTTACTTTTGCCATGAGTAGAGAGTAACAGAAATGAGAATTGCAAAACCGGGGAGACGCATTTGGAAATGGTCCTGCTGATTTACACGCTTCTCGTTAATGATTAAACAGAAGTCCATGGATGTAACATGAAGGGAATTTCAAAGCCTGAAGTTTTGTAATCATCACTTGAGCTTCAATTTCAAAAACTTGACATTGTGTGATGGGTTCAAGTTTGCTAGGCAGGAAGTCCCCATTAATGAAGCAGTGACCATCAGATAGTTTAATTGCATATTTGTTTCCGCGTTTATTACCCGGCAGCGCAGTCACAACAACATATTAAACGTAGGGCCCCACTTAATGGCCCTGAAAATGTGATGTTTGACTACGACACATGGCACAACAATTAACGAAAATTAAGCAGATATGACCAGTGAATCTGTGTAACTAATCACATAATGCGCCTTAAAATTAAATATTATTAAAATCTGCTTATTTTAGCAGTGATACGTAACGCAGATCAGTGTGAAGTGCAATAGGCACAAGAAGACTATTGGAACACAAACATACTCTGTGCCGATGCAGTCCACCAATAAGAAAGCCCACTGTTATACACGTTTCTGAATGAATTCAATCCAAAAGCGCAACCTGTTTCCTTAAGATACATCTTAGAATATTATCGTCCAGTCTCGTTCATTTTCCGTCTGTCCACTTGCCGCAGAATATCCATACTATAAGTTTGTGTGAAGTTCCTTCCACAATTCCAGCCAATCATAGCATACTGGGTGTTAGAACATGGTGCGTCGATCACTGCTCGAACACTGGGGTCATTGGTTCGAATTCCACTTGAGCCATGGATGTCTGTGTGGCTTTATTCTGTTTCTTTTGTTCCTTGTGTAGATAACGGCCTTGCGACAGGCTGATCCCCCGTCCAAGGTCTCCTACCGATTGTGTATACCATTAAGAAACTCAAAAAAGGGGCCAATGTCCAAAGGGCTGTAGAGCCATAGAGTGAGGGGTGAGGGAGGGAGGGAGAGAACAGGTTGCAGAGGGGAGTACTTAAACGCAAACGGGATTAAATATTTATGAAGTTGGAGAAATTTGCATAATGAGAAAAATCATAATATATATATATATNCTGAATGCTGAATCAATCTTTATGAAACTTGATATGTATATCATGAGAAAAATCATATTTTTTTTTACTGGCTCTACAGCCCCCTTGGGCCTTGGCCTGTGATTTTTCAGTTTCATGATCATTTTACATACGGTGGGACGCTTTGAACGAGTGATCAGCTCGACGCAGGACCTGTACCTAAACACAGGAGAACACAAACACAGAATACACACATAAACATACCAAACATCCATGCTTTGTGTGAGATTAGAACCCACGATCCCGATTTTCGAGCGAGCGAAGAGAGTACATGCCTTAGACCTCTCAGCTACCGTGACCGGCTTCATAACCTATACTCCTCTCCAAATATAATAATAACGAACAAGTTAGGAGGATGAAATGAGCAAGGCATGTAGCACGCATTGGGAGAAGAGGAATTCATACAGGATTTTGATGGGAATTCTTAATATTTTTAACTAATATTTATATTGATGTTAAACGTTGTTCCTCCGTATTTGAATCAGTCTGGTTTCACGTTTCTGCTTGGAAAACACATAACTTTTCTGCATTCATTTATTCCTCTAGCCACTGTCATTCGGATAGAAGTGCTTCTGCTGCTAATTAAGTTCGCAAATCGCCAGATATTTCTATAAGTTTGCTTTTTAAGTTAAATAACCTTCGTGATTTAGCTTTTTCCTTATATGTTTGTTCTTTGTCTAAGTTTCTTTTTGTGGTCCTGTATTTCTCCAGACTCTGTTATTTGTCCCTGGCTGTTTAATTCAGCATGTAAGTAAATCAAAATTGAACATTATTATTATTATACACTTCACAAATAAGTGTACTTATCTCGACCATAGACCGCCTCTGTGCTCTAGTGGTCAGCGTTCTTGACTACAGATCCAGAAGGTCCGGGTTCAATTCCCGACGCTACCACATTTTTTTCTGAGAAGTAGTGGGTCTGGAACTGGGTCCACTCAGCCTCGTGATGATAATTGAGGGGCTATTTCAAGGAAATAGCGGCTCCGGTCTAGAAAACCGAAAATTAACGACCGTGGGGCAATAACTTCGCCGTCAAGCGGCGGTCGCTCGGTTGGTATAGTCCGCTTTCGGACTAAAGGCCACGGACCATATTCAAATATTGCAGGCTTCAAATTCGTAAAACTCGAGAGCAATCTCTGTACCTTAAAATTACTTACAACAGCCATTCCTTTTGTCCCTAATATTCACGGATATTACCGAAGTAATATCAAGTATATTATTTTGTATTCCACAAGGGCCTACAAGTACTGCCACGTGGAAAGCCCGAGAAGCACTGACTGAACTTGTGCCGCGTACGAATTCTTCATTGTTTCATTTCGCATTGCCGTGACGTGTTTCAAGTGACGTTCTTATCTAAAGGATGAAACAAGATGGCGGATATAAAGAAAGATAAATATTGGAAGCATCTGGCTCCAACACAAGTCATGGAGTCTGACATTCGTCTCGACGCGCGCGGGATATGTGTCACGGATGAAAGAGTCAATTAGAGAATGACATGCGTCACTTGCCATTGACAGCAGCTGGCTGGGCGAGCCCTCATCCAGATTAATAAATCCTGCCCCATCAGTCCACAGCCTCGGACTTGCACACAAAAAGCAAACCACTTGTCACCCTTCCTTCAAAAAAGAAAAACTCACACCGTTGGTTTACCCTCTAATGACGTCTCATTTTGTTAAAGTCCTCAGGGTCACTTCTCAACCTTCTTACAGCTTAAAGAAACTTCCTTTATATCATGTCACAGTAGGCGTATGGACAGTTCTGATCTTGTACTTATCGACGTTTCGGAACATGTTACATTTCGTAATAAAATTAGTAGTATGCTAGTACACCTACGTTACACCACTAATATAAGGTAAAGTTGTCTCTGTGCTTAACTAATTAAGCACTATGGCATGAAGACGTATGGGGGAGTGGATGTATAGATCCACATCTTGTTGACCTCTGCATTAGTTGGAGGTGCGTGGTTAACGGTCGCTTAACCCCAGGGGAGGAAGCCCTCGCTACTCATTGGATAGGAGGTTCGGTGGACCCGAAAGCCGGTGTGGACGATTGGAGAAGTGAAAATTATTGACCCTACAGGGACTCGAACTCCGAACCCTCGGTAGTCTAGGCCGTAGCCTGTCGCTATACCGACTGAGCTATCCCGCTTTTCCACTAATATAAACACTTTGGTAAAATGTAAAGTTATCCCTGTCCTTAATTAAATTAAAACGCTACACGTTGAAGACGTATGGGGGGAGTGGGCGTGTAGTTCCACCATTCTTAAACTCAGCACTAGATGGCGGTGAGCGGTCAGTTTCACGCCCCTGCCGCTTTACCACCAAGGAGAAGCCTAGAGTACAAATTGGACAGGAGACTGGGTTAGCCCCAGAGCAGATCTGAACACTACGGAATGGAAAAAGATCTCTTGACTTCGCCGGGAATTGAACCCTGTTTCTACGGTTGTCCAGCCAGTAGCCTAGTCGACACACCGACTGAGCTAACGAGGCATTGTTAACTAGAACAGCAACATATACATGTATAAGGTCTGCATCTTCAAAGTAGAAGAGACTTTTCTGCTTCTATCCTGAAGATGGAGACAACAGGACCTTACGGGTAACTATCTACTGCATTATACGGTACTATCTTCATGGTCATCACTGTGAGAGTCCCAAATCTTTTATTCACAAAGTATCGTTATCCTGCGTAATTTTTTGTATTTATTTTTCAAGAGCTCGGCCCTGAGAAATAATAAACGTAATTATGTAGCGAAGGGTTCGTGGTTTATATTGTCACGATTTATATGCGTGACTATAGAAGGGGTATTGACAGGTGAATGGCTTTATTGACCACCTTGTATATATACACCCTCGGAACTACAATTACTTACAACGCAACTGCTAAGCTCCACATTTCACAGATAACCACAGCACCCGCTAAGACTTTTTCTAGCCTACTGTGTCTTCAATAGCCGTTCCTTAGTAACGGCTATTGAAACTCCCTCAGCCGTTCTGTGATCCTCCTTATATAGCCTCGTGGCAGACCCAACAGAAAGCACCATCTTCTATCTTTGCGTGCGCCTTCGTATCCACGTGAACGTGTTTACTGAGCCCTTGTTTAGAAACGGGTCTCATAACCTCGCTGTTCTATTGTTGCGTGCATGTATGTTGTGGGCGTTACCTAGTAATGGTCGCTGTTTAAAAACTCTCAGCATAGCAACGGGTCTATACGCCACAATATTATTCGCCCAATATATCTCATGTTCGTTAAATCAAGAGACGTATTATGATGGAGATATGCAGCACGTTTCGAGGAAAAAATAATTCCTGAATTTTAACCCGATAATAAGTGACACCTTGAAAGGCTTTTAAGTGGATGTGATGTCCTCTTAAGGTGATGCTTAATTAAGCCCAGGGTAGACTAAATCTTTAATAACATCACACACACACACACACACACACATATATATATATATATATATATATATATAGACGCACGTATTCTTAAATTCGGCGCTAGATTGAAGTGAGTGGTCAGCTTCACGCTTTCGGGTGCTTTACCCTAAGGAAATGAACCCGAAACTCATAAGATAAGAGGATAAGTGAACCTCAGACCAGCGGTCTGGACTCGGAGAATGGAAAAGGGGAAATGTTTTACTCCTGATGGTATTCGAACTACCGTAATAAATATATTTTAGCTAAATAAGGTCTAAAGTTCGTGATTGAATTCAAGTGGCACAGGATATGGGCTTTTGTGAATACGGTAATGTACGGTGTTAGAAGTTTTCAAAGCTGTGAATATGAAGTTTAATTTATTCTGAGTTATGACGCTGTTTATTCGTAGACAGACGACCAGCGTTTCCGAATACCTGCCGAGCCCATTTCCGAAGAACGGAAGTGACCTTCGGACAGTTCGGAGGAACAGATACAAGCGGACCCGATGAAAGTGTGGAACAAATCAAGTTTGAGATTAATGTATTGTGAAATTAGGAGACAGTGTTAACAACAAACTTTTCGTTCATTTGTTCGTGTTCTTTTGTAATTGTATAATTGCGGAGAACGGCCATGTTGAGGCCACTAGTGGTGAAAGACAACTGAATGTTGAATGTCAAACAAGTCACTACAGCACTAGGCAGGTTCCATCGGGTTCTTCGCTTACGTTTGCTCTCGCATTCAGCAGTGGGGCCAATAGAAAAACAGATATGAACGTTTTGAGGACACTGTTTGACTTACCGTCGTACATTTTGTTTTAATTCTTTAGATTCGCTTATTGGGGGGTGGAGTCCAGCTGTGTCCGCTCGGCACAGTGGCCATTGATTGGCCTATTGTACCTGCCCCGAATGATTGTGATGATGGAGAATTTGGTGGGATAAAGATTGACAAGGGAAACCGAACTACTCGGAGAAAATCTGCCCCAGCGCCACTTTGTCCACCACAAATCCCACTTGACCAGACCCGGGATCGAACTCGGGACGCCGCTGTGGGAAGCCAGCGACTAACTGCTTGAGCTATGGCGAGGCCTTATCTTTGTACATTCTAGATTATGTATTCTAGAACCTTCTCTATGAGTACATGCCTAACTAGTGAACCATAAATAAATGATTGCGTCAATAAAAATGGCGGTAGCTCACCACTTTACAGAATTTAATGAAACTAATTGGACATCCATCAAAGTGCACGTCATATTACTGTAAGCATAGAAGCAAACGCTAGCAATATACTTCACGATAATTAAACAAACACAGTCTTCTCCCCTCCCTCAGTAAGTTTCCTACACATAAAACTCCGCGGTGTAGACTTGTTCGTTAAAAGCTGTTAGTTACTCAGCCGTTATAAAATTCGCTGTGTTTATTGAACACGACGACCTAGAAGCCACTTCAATTCAGCCCTCCTTTCACGCCTCATTTCTCTAAGAAAATCTCTGATATTCTCACCATCTATTTCTGCGTTCCCGGAAAGAAAAACATGTATATAATTACTCATTCTGTCCGTACGTGCTACGCGTCCCGCCAATCTCATCCTCCATATAATCACTCTAACAATATTTGGCTTTACTGGCACTGTAATTGGAAGATCTGTAATATTTGTAGTGATTTGAGTGATAGTCTCTGTGCTGAGATCCGTTGCTAGGATACGACTAGTAGAGACTGAGAATCCTAGTGAGTGCGCAACGGTGAACTAGAATGTGTGTAACCAAGCTGTTAATGAATCCAGTCTTCCGAACTAGAACCCGTCATTTCGTCACGCGTACCTTCTATACGTGACAATACAAATCATGAAGGCGGATCGAGTCTCCTGACTCTAGTGTCTGCAGTTCACGAGTCACTATCACACGCATAGACTAGTGTTCCCGGTAACGGTTTTCACTGCCCTGCTAGGTAACATCTTGCAAGAATTGAGGTTCTTCTGCTCCCGGGCTCATGTCCTCGCAGGCTGGCGTCTCATTTCTCCAGACATAGTCTCTGCACGGATCCACAGAGAACACTGCTTCCCACAATTCCTATATTGTTGCGTGCATAACTGTTGCTACGATGAAGTCACATTTCGTGCTCCACTGTTGATTTATTTTTATTGTGCAGTTGCCTAGCAATGGCTCCCTCTTCCATTTTCCGTATCCCAGTAGTAGTGCTTAAACAGGAACAGTCTATTATCATTGTCAAGAGAGACCATCACAGGATTCCGAACCACGATTCCAAAATTCGGTATTGAGTTTCGAAATGATCAAAAGTTAATTTGATAGAAGTTATTGTCGCCAATATATTACTAACGTCAAAATAAGCGTAAAATTACCATAAAATATATTAATTCATTAATGATTATACAATCATACAGTTAAACATATTTTGGCCGTAATTTTCCGTCTTCAAGGGGCAACTGATACTGAAGGAAACTTTACATAATATACATATGTAAATCATGTAAATTTGCCAGTGATGGTGGTCAACATGGGAGGAAATATGTTGGATATTAATATAATTTAATCATTACAAATTGGACACAATTTATAACACATTTATATGTTAAAATCTGTGTGAATGTAAACCCCCGGATGCTGTTAACTTTTAGCATTACACAGTGTATCTATCCACCCTTCTGTCTGTAAACCGTACGCGACAGAAATGGGTAGTGGGGCTGGTGAAGGAGGGTAGAGAAGGGCGCCTCCAATCATTCTTCTTCATGTATCATGACATTCTCTGTTGAACTGTGTTGTTCCCATTTCTCGTTTCAACTTATTTGCATTCCTCCCGTTCTTTCTGTATCCCTCTAGCAACTGTTATCATCTTTGTTTAACCACTCTGACTGAATAGATGTCGTTTCTTTTTATCCTCCCTTCCCCAGACATCATACGATTACGGTGCGGAGAGATAAACGCAGGCAAATAATTGGATTGTGGTTTCTGGAAAGCGCACTATATAGGATATTCGTTTAATCAACCGAATCAGAAATGTTAAGCCGTGATGGATATGAATGCGGCAAACTCCATTACTCGGGTCAACACAATCATACACACACACTGCTTCTTTAATAGCGAGCAGGATGGCGTAGCGGTGATATTCTGCGGTTATGTTCGCGAATGTCTGGTTTGAATGTTGACCAGGACACCATTTATCGTGAAAGTTGGGATTTCCCCAGTTCATACAGACAATTCTGGGATAGTAACTCCATTACACCATGGCTGTTTTCTGAAAAATCTGTTCTAATTCAGATTCCGCAGATTTCTGAACACTGTCCGTAGAATAAGCCGGGCCGGTTGATAAGGAATCTACGTTGATTGAGTCGTCCTGGTGTGGCGTCTGTTTTGATTCCTAGTCTTGGAACAGAATCATAAAATGAAACACAAGGGAAAGGTAATGTTTACGTATATTGTGGCTATGCCTACGTTTCGGCCAGAGTGGGAAAATTCCATGAGGAACTGAAAGTAGTACAGCTCCTCAAGGAATATAATTGTTGTGTTTCTGGACATTATGCAGAATTTCGGAGACCGAGATGTGTCTACTGATTGGGCTCAAATGAGTAGGTTCCACCTGAAGACGGAGATAGAATCCAGTCTTCGAGGCATTGTATGTTGATTTAGACAAAAACAGGTCGATGGATACTGTCCAGAAACATAATAATTGTATTAATATAACTTCACAAATTTTTAGAACTTATTTGCTCAAGAAATACTCTTTTTTTTTTCAAAACCGAAAAGTTTCCTGCCAAGTTTCCGCTAAATCACTCCCATTCTGAGTCAAAAGCGCGTATTCCACAACTCATACCAATTTCCATAAGATAGCTTAGTGTTAAACTTTCAAGTACGACAACTTTCACAAGTTATCACTTTTAAATTCCTTTCAGTCTTATTGGACTAGAATTTTGTAGGCTTCTGTCATCTCCATGCCTACTAGATGCATTGCCCATCTCATTTTCCCTGTAGTAGCGTAGTTGGTAAAGGCACTACACTACAAGATGGAAGATCGCGAGTTCGTGCCCCAATATTGGATTTTTAAATTGACATGATCTTTCCAGCTGCACTATGGCCCTGAGGTTGATTCAGCCTCTAACAGAAATGAGTACCAGGAATCATCCTGGGGGTAAATGGCGGTCGGCGCATAAGGCTGACAACCTTACCGCCATCTGCGAGCTGATTGTCTAAAAAAATGTAGGAGCCTCGATGTCTCACAACCCTATGGGTCCTCACGGCCTGTTACAGGGCTACCATCACCATAATAACATTTGGCAGAGTACGAATAACGAAAATTATCCTTGTTTATTTGTCTCATTCTTCCTGGTACTTCTTCTCTGTCTCCCTTACGTCCAAATGTTCTCGACACCTTCTTCTTACACATGCGCAGTCTACGTATGTTGTTCCCTTGTGACAAAGTCCAACTTTAACGTCCATGTATTAAAGGAGGTAAAGTTATGCTGCGTAGTTTAATCCGTGGGTCTTTTATGAATGGAACGGAACGATAAAAAATATATTAATTAATTAGGAACGTTACAAAGAATTTCTAAACGCTGAAAAAATTCAATTCGTGACGGATTACGGTCTCAAATTCCATTGGTATGCAGGAAACGGGGTGTATCATTCAAAATCCGCAGAAGTGTACGTGTATGAGGCTAGACTTGTGCGCAGTGTTATGGCGCATGTGGTAACGCGATCCTGGGTCTCCCTGAGGAAGAGGCAGCAACAACAATGCAGAACTGTACCCGTGTATGGCTGGCAACCGGTTCTAATCTTGCTGTCCACCGACCTTGACTAATATTTTCCTGATTTTACTCAAGTTTATTACTTTTGGATAGTTTCGTATGTCCTCCTCCAAAATATTTGATTTTTCGCAATCCATGCAGGCTTTAAGGTTGTCACAACGGTGATTATGAAGAGTTCTGGATTCTGGGATGTGACGTCGTGTAGTCCACGGAGTCCTCTCTGCTTGCTGCCTTCTTTACGCTGATTTATTTTTCTGCTTCGATCCTGGAAATAGAGGTGACAAGTTCTTGCTAAACGTCGTTTGACTTCCAGCGGACTACATGGCGTTAAATCGCAGAAAATAAAATTATCTAACTTTCAGCCTAATTTCGCGCCATATAACGTATCTATTTACAACAAAATCGCTATGCAATATTTCGAAACGTCGCGGTCAGATGACTCTCAAACTTGATTTGTATTTAGGCGGTCAGATTCGAATTTCTGGGCGTAAACCGTGTATCCTACTTGCTTTCTTTTTGTGGCTTAAGTTAGATCACTAAAGGTTCTTTCCAAATCTTTTTCAATTCACAATTTATTGATTATCCTATCATTCAGCATTATATACTCTGAGAAATTGACAGCGTCGTTTAATATACACTTATCACTTGCTTACTTAATCCGTTCCGCTTATATCTTTACGGTGTCGAGGTTGTTTTTTCCATTTCGATCATTTTACAGACTGTAGGACTCCCTGGGCGAGAGATCAGCTCGTCGCAAGGCCTCTACCTAAACTCAGGACAGTACAAACACATACCAATCATCCATGCCTTGTGTGGGATTCGAACCCACGATCCCGGCTTTAGAGAGACCGAACACAGTACATGCCTTAGACCTTTCGGCTACCGTGACTGGCATAACAGTAAATACATATAAATAATATGCGACTTCAGATTGATGAAGAGATGACGTGTGCTAGAGGCTTCAGTGCAGTGATGTGACACTCACATGAAATTTAAATTGAATGACAAAATCAGCCGATGGGCGAGGAATGTTCCACTTTGGTTAAATATATGGCAGATGTGGTCATAACGTCAAGGGCTAGAGTCCATAATATTCAATAGCTGATTTCAAAGAAACTCTACACTTGAATCGAGCGGAAATTTATGTCTGATTCAAAGCAAGAATATAAAATTTATTTTCTGACATCTGCGTCTGTTTCTAATGTAAAACTCGAGGCTTCAGGTGAGTAATTGGCATAAGAAATCAGTGCGAAGAACGAGGTTGTACAATTTGTTTCACTCTTCAAGTTGAAACGGAATTCAGACCATAAAGTTCTCAGGTCACCCTAAAGAATAAAATCACTTTCCATTTCCTTCAATTCAGTTTATAGCAGCCTATAAGGGACGCCATGACGTCTTCTACCCGCCGACCTTCAAGTTTTCTTGACTTCACCCCCAATGGACCAGGATTTGGAGGGGGAACTGCAGGTCTTACTAACCCCTTGAATCTTTCCGTCTTACAATCTACCAGTCTGAGCAACCTAAACTTGCTCGCCTTACCCGCTTCTATCATCCACACTCCCCACCCTCAAGTAGCATCTCATGCACACTTCTGATCATTACCCTGAGCCCCCAGAAACCCGACNCCCGCCCCCCCCCCAACACCTCACGTCTACAGGGCGAGGCTCTTGCTATAAGACCCTCTGTCAGCTTAATAACAATTAAATGCAGTCTTGTGGAAGAGATGGTCTGGCACTGTAGAATTACCGAATCACATGCCTCGGCGCACTATTCACTTTGCCTTTTACAGCTTCGGCACGTTACTGGATTGTCAAGGCGATATGTCACAAGAAGTAGAAGGGGGGAAAAGACCTTTGCCCAAAAAGAAGATACATCAAAATGAAATGGAATTGATATAAGTGAAGAAAAGAGTAACAAGTCGTAAGGAATTTTCGACACGATATTCTCCCCTCACTCGAAAACAGACGCCTCTCGTTTCCACACACACACACACAAAAAGAAACGTTAAAATATTTTATTGAACATTACAATAAAACGGATAAACGGTTCAAGTGTTCGATGAATACTGTGCATAGAAAATCAGACAGGCATGATTCAAGATTTCTTTCTTCCTGCCACATGATACTTCAGTTTCATTGCAGAAATAAATAAGTAGAATTAAAACAAAACAAACTCCGTGGCCTGTAGTCCGCAAGCGAACTATACCTACCGAGCGACCGCCTTTTGTCGGCGAAGTTAGTGCCAACTTTTGCAGATAGAGGGTGTCACCTGGTCAATGCGACGGATCCTCACGGCCGTTAATCTCGGTTTTCTAGACCGGAGCCGCTACTTTTCCATTCAAGTAGCTCCTCAGTATCATAACGGAGCTGAGTGGACCCCGTTCCAGAACCACTATTTCTCAGAAAATCTGGTAGCGCCGGAGATCGAACCTTGGCCTCCGGGTCTGTAGGCAGGAAATCTGACCACTAGGCTACAGTAGAATTACAGTTTTTAATTATTTTTTTTATTTTAAGTTACAAAACACGTTACTGAGAATTCCTTGCGAATGAACATGGCCGTTGTTGGGCCTCTAAATCCATCACTAAAATGGAAATCCAAGCCAAGTGAATCGTAGCATTAATTTCCCGACTCTGACACACATACATTTAGCTTGTAATAAATTTGAGTTGTACTTGTTACTGTGGCTCCGAAGTGGGATTAATCCTAGTACCCATATTCAGTTCTACTGCATATAATTTTTGGAAGCTTACATAATTTTTTTATAAAGGACTGGTTTTTAAAATAAAAGTAATTGCGTATATCGACCAGAATAGCGACGGACTACTGTGTGAACTGCTGAGGTTCGACTCCCTTCGGGGTCAGGATATTTGCCGTACTCCTCAATGTCCAACCCAGCACTGGGACCCACCCAGTCTCTTATCTTATTGGTGCAGAAGACTCTTTATTTGGGAGTAAAGTGACGGAGGCGTGAGGCTGACAGCTACATCTAGTGCAGACGTCAAGAATGGTGAAGCAATATCTCAACTGCCACATATAATATGATTCTAAATTATTGTCGGGGTTTCCATGGCATACAATTTTCAAACCGGAAACGTGCCATGAAAGGGGCGCATGCTGAAGTTGTTTAGAACTCTGCAGCATTGATTCTATAAATGGTTAAACTTCTTGAGTTACACTTTTATATTCCGTAAACAGTTTTATTTTTTTATTTCCAGTTTGAAAAGTATAGGCCACAGAAATCCCGACAATAAATTATAATCATTTTGTATATCTTAATGACGTTGTGCTTAATTAATTAAGCATAGGGAGAAATTTAACTTTTTTAACTTTAAAAATATTAAAAGAATATATATAATCACTGTAAGAAAAGTGAGCAGTCGCAAAGAACTCTCAATTACATACGTGCCTTAGATGTGAGGCTTAGTGTTGCTTAGAAATTGCATATAAATCTGATGAAAGTAACATTTCGAAGATGCGGTTTGCAGCCATTCTGTAACACAAAGATCTGCCAGTTACAAGAACCCGATTACTTCTACTGCAATCGCTTCAGATTTTCACCGCAAACATCGCTTCCTTGACAACTAAAATATGCAACTCATTTCACAGGCGAATATAACATTCATATAGGCAGATATCAGGACCAAAGGAAAACCAAAAGAAATAAGTTTACAAGAGTTTACAGTTGACTATAGGTCTGCACGGTCGACTGTGACAAGAGAACCTGAGATCGGGAAGCTGAAGTAGCCGTTACTGTTAGTAACCTTTGCCAGGGAAGGACTGGTGAAGACGCAACCGGCTGGAAACGGCTTATCACGTGCTGCGGTGATTTTTAAATAGTCGAGATCAGCGATGGCGTTGTAATTACTTGTAATTCCGAGTTGTGTCAGTAAATAGAGCTATCCAATCCATATTCCGCTTATAGCCACACAGGCATAAATCGTGACAATATTAAAATAAAATTAACTCTCAGAGAAACAGGATGCAAGGATATGAACTGAACCAGTATAGGGTCCAGTGATGGGGTTCTTGAACACAGAAACGAAGGCAGTTTCCGATAACTTTGCGACGAAGACTCTGAGCCGTAAAGTTACAAGTAGTGGAAACTGATCTCGCGTCTCCCCAGGTCTGTCCGGAGCACCATTTGACTGATGTGGAAGATGTGAAAGACATGGCAATAATCTTTCTTTCTTTTGGAGCCAAGAAGACAGAATTCTAGGTACTGAGGCGCCTGGCGCCATCAACGTCTTTCCGCTTTGTCACTTTCTGTCAAACAACTATCGCTTTTGGAGGAAGAAAAAAGAGCAGGAGGTACGGAAAAAATCTTATCTTCTCCCAAGCAATTTGATTTATATCTGTTGTTTCCCTCGCTCCTTGCAGGATCGTCTCAATTTTATCGAGCCCCCCCCCCCTTTCTTTTCATAATATCTTTGACTCCTATACGCATTTCCTCACTGCCATTTTTTGAGAATATAAAAATTGCCACACGTCACCCTTTGTGTCCTACTCTGATCACCGGATGTGATGCTCGAAGACTGGATGACAGAAGTAACATCCCAATGTAAAATTCTAGCAGAAGAAAATGCCAAGTTATCAAATCGCAGCTTCGCCACATTGTTACATAATCACCTTTTCATCAATACAGTACTGTCACATAGTATTTTTGACTATCGACGGAGTTTGGATTGGAGAATGGATTTATTGAGAATTTATACACACGACTCGGAAACATAAATAATTACAGGGTCACATCTAATCTTCAAAATGCACAAATCACCACAGCACCCGCTAAGCTTTCCTACCCTGCTGTGACTTCACCAGCCGTTCCTTGGCAACTGCTTCTAACAGTGGAGATTTCTTCAGAGTCACTAACTCAAATCCTTCCTTCACAGACTCCCGTATAGAACTGACTTTGTCGCCCCAATTATCTTAAAGATATTCCTTCGGAACGGACCACGTAGAAACACTCCGTTTCCAACAGTACCTCTATTGTTGCGCGTCGATTCGTTGCAGCGGGAGAGTATCTACCGAGCTGTTTCCCAGAAACGTCTCTGGTATATTCGCCTATCTCGCGGTCGTCGCATAGCAACAGCTCTATATGGTTAATTGTGTTCCGTGGGTTTTCGATGTTTTCTAAAAAAGAATCTAGGGTCCCTCATTCAGTAGCTAGACTGATTAGCCTATAAGATGGGGTTCGATTTCCGGCACAAGCAAAAATTTCTCTCTTCGTCAGCGCGTTCAGGCAGACTCAGGAATCCACCCAGCCTCTTATCCAGTGGACACTGCGCGCTGTTCCCCGTCGGTAAAGCAGCCGGGGCGTGAAGTTGACAGCTCACCTCCATCCAGTGCTGATGTAAAAATGTTGGAACTACACCTCCACTCCCACATACGTCTTCATGACATGGTGCTTAATTAAGTAAGCAAAGGAAACACTTTCCCTTATCTGCAACAATAACGTAATATATAAACATTTCCAATTGCTACAGAACGTATTTATTTCTATTTATTAACATTTCATTGAAATTATGGACTCATAATATTAGGCTAATACAATTCTGGACTCTCAAGTCAACAGTGTTCCTGTTAAGGGCCCATTCTGACTATTAAACACGTTTGCTCAAATACTAATATCACCACGGGAGGACAATATTAAAATGGATCTTACATAAATAGGATTTGGTTAAGGACTGGATTAGTCGGTCATTTGACACATTTGACCACGGTAATGGGCTTCTGAGTTTCATTAAATGCGAGAAGTATTTCAAATAGAGACTTCTTGTACATTAAATTTGAGGATTTCATGGCAATGGCTATGAAGACTACGCCAGGGGAAAATCTGAGTTCATGCTTGACACATATTTTTTTCTGGTGTCTTGTTTGGTTTACTCTTCAACTCTGAAGATGGAAGCAATTCGTTCCTCGAATTAGTCAGGCTCTTCTAATTATATGGCGATACTACGCAGAAAACAGTACTCTTGGACATACAGTTTGTCCAGAAGGGCTCTCTTCCAAGGAGTGAGTCAACAAAATACGTAATAAAGAGTTCTTTATCCTCAGCCTCCGAGCAATAAAACTGTAGTATATGAGGGAACGGAATTTTGGGGTGGGGTGATAATGAGTCCACTTGGTACGTCGGTCACTACTGGCCTTACTATACCAGCCCCGAAAGACAGATGAGTATGGAGCCCTTGGTAGAATGAGAATTCTCAGAAGGAACCGAAATGCTCGGGTAAAATCCGCCCCAGTACTACTTTGTCCACCATAAATCCCACATGATATCACTTGTGATTGAACCCGGGCCGCCGCTGTGGGAAGCCAGCGATTAACCGCCTGAGCTATGTCACGGCCAGGAAACAGACAAACTTGCATACACAACAGAATTCCCAGTATCATTCTAGAATCTTCATAAATAAATGGTGTTTGCATTATAATCCGCAATAAACGCGGTGCATGATGGTCAGACTTGTGTCTGAATTGGTGTATGGCACAGCAGGTCATTGCTTTGCTAGCGGTTCACGATCTTCCGCAATTGACACGTTCCAGACTGTTCTACTAGCTCTATAAGGGCGAATCACGTTCTGCGTGGGAAGTCATGCGTCAGACTCTGGCCGGTTATCATGCATATTCCTCAGCTACCTCGCTTCCTTGGGCATGTCACACCCTGCTCGGACACAACAAGACGCCCAGAGTAGAAGGAAAACTTAAAGACACGCAAGTGCATAAAAAATATAGCTGGGAGGTGGGAAGTAATTCGTGAAACGAAAGATAAGGGTCCACCCAGCATTTTCGAAACCTTTGCTCTAGAAAGAAAAGTGGAACCCAGTAGCACCTGTATTTTGAGGGAACACGATGAGCTGGCCCATCACTCACTCACGGAGATGAGCCCTTCTTGAGAAGTTGATAATTGTGCAGCTACTCAAGAACTTCCCAGTATTTTATGGAACCCCAAGGTTCATCACCGTGTTCACAAGAACCCTTCACTTGCCCCTACCCTGAGCCAGATCAATCCAATCCATATCATCCCATCCTGTCTCTCTAAGATCCATTTTAATACTGTCCACCCACCTACGTCGTAGTCTTCCTAGTGGTCTCATTTCTTCTGGTTTTCCGATTAATATCCTATATGCATTCCTCTTCTACCCCATTCGTGCTACATGCCCTGCTCCTTTCATTCTTACTGACTTGATCATTCTAATTATACTTTGAGTAGAGTTCAAGTCATGAAGCTCCTCATTATGCAGTTTTCTCCAACCTCCGGTCACTTCATCTGTCTTCGGTCCAAATATTCTCACCAACACCCTGTTCTCAAACACCCTCAGTCTATGCCCCTCTCCTGATGTCAGAGACCAAGTTTCACACCCATACAGAACCACACCCAGACCATGAATCAAAATAAGTTACATCCCGGGTCTGGTCAAGTGGGATTTGTGGTGGACAAAGTGGCGCTGGGGCAGGTTTTCTCCGAGTACTTCGGTTTCCCCTGCCAATCTTCATTCCACCAATTGCTCCACAATCACCCTCACCTATCATCTGGGGCTGGTAAAATAGGCCAGAAGTGGCCGCAGTATAAGGGGCTTAGTCCCACCCCACTACCAATAAAAAAAGTAAAGTTATCCCTGTGCTTAACTAATTAAGCGCTACGACATGAAGACGTATGGGGTGAGTGGTTATATATGTCCACATGTTCTTTACCTCAGTCCTAGCTGGAGGTGAGTGGTCAGCTTCATGCCCCGGCCGCTTTATCTCCAGGTAAAGAACCCACGTTACCCGTTGGATAGGAGACTGGGTCTGGACGACGTGGAAAAGAGAAAATTCTTTACTTTACCGGGACTCGAACTCCGACCCCTCGGTCGTCTACACCATAGCCAGTTGCTATACCGACTGCGAAAGACGTAATGAAATAGGTTAGAAGAAGCAAGCCCGCTTATTTTATTCTTTAACCCTCAAGATGGAGGTAGTAGTTTTCCCCGAAGTATCTCTAAACTTATCGCCGTACAGATTGTCACAAGCCAAAATATAGTAGTCGTGTCTTCTTAGTCACCGCTTCAAAACATCAACTGTCACTTCTGCAATCCTTACCCTATGATACAACTCTAAGCAATTTAGGTTAGCTTATCCCTTGACTTAATTTATTAAGCAATACGCCATGAAGACGTCTGGGGGAGTAGAGACATAGCTCCACCATTCTTAAACTCGGTACGAGGTGGAGGTGAAAGGTCAGCTTCACACCCTTGCCACTTTACCCCCGTGGAAATTGTAACTATTGTATAGGACCGATCCCGGTGGCCGCGCTCTCTAAGGCATGGACTGTGTTCGCTCGCTCGAACTTTTGAGATCGTGGGCTCGAATCCCACTACAGTCATGGATATCTGTGTGTGTGCGGTTATTCTGTGTTTAGGATGTCTTGTGTGTGGGTAGCGGCCTTGCGACGGGCTGATCACTAGTCCAAGGAGTCCTACATCCTGTGTAAAAATGATTACGTAACTGAAGAAGAGGCCAGAACCCAATAAAAGACTGCAGAGCCATTGATAAGTGAATGAACTATTGTATAGAGGACTGGGTGGGTCTTGGAGCTGCTGTGGACGTTAAGGAGAAAAGAATCTCTGAGCCATGTCCTTGGTCGTCAAGCCCGGAGATAGGTCGCTATACCGACAGAGCTACCGTGGCTCTAATAATCCCATAACGCTAAATACGAGTAGTAATCGCATGTACCCATGAATTAAACCGCAGACCGTCTTGAGAGCAGCTGCTGTTTATGTGTGGTCCAGCAGCAAGTAGATATACATACATGGCCACATAAGATGAAACATGTAGCTGACAGCTGTACCCAGTTCCTCCTGCCTGTTTCTGACTTCTGTAATTACGGAGAGTTCACTGTGCCGCACATGCGCATGCAGTACCAAATTACATGAATGTTACAGGGACATCCAAGCCTTAAACTTACTCACTATGTCTGTTAAATACGCCACGGCAAGCAGCTTACCCGGATGGATGAATCCACAAAGGTAGACATAGAGTCGCTGAGGCCGACTACTGTGACATGACCGGAAAATATTTGCACTGAGCATCGCGAATTATTTCGCACGTGGTAACTAATTTTGTGAACTCGTAATAAGAACCCAATAAGAGCTTAGTCAGTCAAGTGTTATTATGAAGACATATTGAAATCAGAGTCTTGAATAGTTTTATATTCTGGGATATAACACCGTGTAGTCCGTTGGAAGTCGACATACATTTCTGAGGAAGATGTTGAACACATCTTCAAGATTGAAGAATAAGTCAAGCAAGAAACCAGCGTGAAAGCATATGACAAACAGAAGCTAAAACTGTTCATAACCGCCGTTGTGAGAAGCACAAATCCTACACAGTGTTCTAGGGGAGACAAGAATTTTGGTTCCCCTTTCCACCTGGTTTCACGCCGGTTCCTTGCTCTGCTTATGCTTATGCTTGAACCTTGAAGATGGAGGAGACATGTTCATCCAAAACATCAGTTGACTATCAACGAACTACATGGCGTTATATCACAGAAGATATAACTCTTCAGGTTAGGATTTTTCAATGCTAGTGGGGTGGAACTAAGTGCCTTGTACTGCGGCCACATCTGGCCTATTGTACCAGCCCCAGATGATAGGTGAGAGTGATTGTTGAGCAATTAATGGAATGAAGATTGGCAGGGGAAACCGAAGTACTTGGAGAAAACCTGCCCCAGCGCCACTTTGTCCACCACAAATCCCACTTGACCAGACCCGGAATCGAACCCGGGCCGCCCAGTGACTATCCGCTTGAGCTATGACACGGCTATTTAGGAAATGTTACAGAAGATCGGATTTGAATAGGTTACTTATCGACGTGACGAAAAGTGTTCTCTGTAGTGGATAAAGGTAAAGCTATCCCTATAACAGTCCGTGGAGGGCCATAGGGTTGTGAGACGTCGAGGCTCAACATATTTCTAGACAATAGGCTCACATATGGCGGTGAGATTCTCAGCCTTAAGCTCCAGCCGACCTTTATCTCTAGAAAGATTCCTGGTACTCATTTCCGTTAGAGTCTGAGTCGACCCCAGGACCATAATGCGGCTAGAAGGATTAGGCCAATGACCTCATCGGCTATCGAACCCGCGACCTTCCGGCTTGTAGCATAGTGCCTGAACCAATTACGCTACTGCGTGCCCCCCTCTCTATTGGATACAAATTAAGTCAAATTCTTATGAACTGTTCTTGAGTCAGGATAGTTCAGTTATCTACCCGTTCACGTCCAAATGCGCTCTTCAATGTCTTCAATTTCACAACCGAAGGGTACCTGGAGACCAAAAAGGGCGGCACAAATTTTGGCCTGCCCACATGTTGTCTCGAAGTTACGAATGCCTACGGGTTTGACTTCAGTGACACACATACCTTCATGGTGTGATGCCTAAGCATAGGGGTTAACCTGCTTTTCTGTATGGACTTGTTTGAATGTGCTGAAGCGACTTGCCAAGATAAAAAATAACTAGACCGTCCGCCGCAGGGCTTTATGGCCCTTAGATTTAATTTCCCTGCTAAAATATTGTAAAAATTATTGGAGCGAGTGTACTACTTGAAAGTGTTCCATAGATTAAAGAAGAAATTGAATTAAACTGCAAAACAAAGTTTTCTATTAATTTCATTCCTGGTTGGCAAACCCTGGATATAAGGTGATGAATCATTTTTAGGGTTCCCCCTGCGGGTATGGAGGTAATTGGGTTGGGTAATGTTCAGGACGGGTCGTTACAAACTTATGTTGAGGAGGTAAAAATATGGAGCAGGAGAACTTCCAGTTCTTGCTGCTGGTGCGATTATCCGATAAAGCAGTGTGTCTGATAGGAGCCCCGATTGCTCAGTCGGTATAGCGACGATGTACGGGCTGGACGGCTCTGGTTTGATTCCCGGCAGTGTAAGATTTTTTTCTTCTCCACAGCATCCAGATTGATTGCGGGGTCCACTCAGCCTCCTATACGATGGACACTGGAGGCTCTTTTCCTTTGGGGTAAAACGGCAGGGGCGTCCATCTAGTGCCGTGTCAATAAAAGCTGAGCTATACCTCCACTTCCCCATATGTGTTCATGGCATAGTGTTTAACTAATTAAGCATAAGGAAATTTTTACATTTTTACCATTTCCTGTTTATTTAAAACTTTGTCAGTCAGAACATATAGCGTTGAGACACTGGATGATAGTGAAGAGAGAGATGGAGTGAATGTTTTAATGAAATGATCGTGCTGTAATTTGTCTTACCAGGGAATTTTCCTTGAGGAGATATCCTCCGAATACAAGTCACATGAGTTACCGATTTGCCAACTTGCTTATTAGCTGGTTGGTATGTATGGCTCTGGTACAGCGAATGTCCAACTTATACCAGGACTAATGCCCTCCACTGTCCGTGCCATGGCTCAGAAGGTTAGTCGCCGGCTTCTCATCGTGATGGCCCACGTTCGATCCAATGTAAGTTCATGCGGGATTTTTGTTGGACTGACACTGGGGCAGGTTTTCTCCGAGTACTTCAGTTTTCCGTTCAAATTTTCGAGCGAACGCTGTGGAGAAGGAAAATTCTTGACCCTAACGGGACTCGAACTCCGACCATTCCTAAATAAATCTAAATATTAATTCAGACCCCGTCTATAGTCACTCATACAAGTGACAATATGAATATCTGCAAACGTGTACATCTGTACCTCTTTTAGACATAAAACAACAGACAGAAACTTCTATTTCTTCTTTTATATTTTTCTCTTTTCCGTATCCTTTGTCTTCTGCATCTTCTTATTCATTATTTTCACTCTTCCCTATTTTCTCTACTTCTTCTGTTCCGCCTCCTTCTCCTGTTTTACCTTCTTCCATTTATTCTCTCCTTCTGCTCAGTCCAGACATTTATCTCCACTTAGTTCTCCTTCTATCTGTCCTCTTCTTCCTTACTTCCTTCCTACACTTTCATCTCTCCTGCCGCATCTTCCTTCTTATGTCTCCTTCCTCGCCACACAATTATGGCTTGAAGACCGGAAGTAGACATACGCTCAGATACTGGACTATATTTCAGTGTACCGACGTGTGGAGAGACTGAGATAATCCGAGATTGTTCCTTGTAAAGAAACAACAAAGTTTAGCAGTGTGCCAAAACGGCATCCGTGCGATCATATGTCACATTAGATTTTGAAAGCTATCGGTTTCGAATCCTAGCAGATCCTCTGCTACCATCACTTCCCGTAAATTTTATCAACGCTCCCAATCCGTTCCAACAAAACTGAAAGTATCTGAGGACACTGAGGAGGACAACAGACAACTCCTATAATGTCATTAGGCCAATGAACCGAGACCCGAACATTATACCTGAAGAAGGAATGACTACAGCGAAACGTTAGGCGCCATAGCTCAAGCGGTTAGTCGCTGGCTTCCCACCGCGGCGGCCCGGGTTCGATCCCGTGTCAGGTCAAGTGGGATTTGTGGTGGGCAAAGTGGCGTTGGGGCAGGTTTTTTCCCGAGTACTTCGGTTTCCCCTGCCAATTTTAATTCCATCAATTGCTCCATAATCACTCTCACCTATCACCTGGGGCTGGTACAGTAGGCCAGAAGTGGCCGCAATACAAAGGACTTAGTCCCACCCACTAGCAATAAAAAAGATATGCTAACAGTTTTTTGGTTTTCTAACACAGCAGTGATGATAGTTGATTGTTATGTTACTTAGCCACATGTTTTGACTGCATAATGATACAGGTCATTACTGAGTGACGAACTTTCAAGGATTCACAAGAAATTGGTCAGATCAAATTCAAAGTAATATCCAAATGTTGATCTGGAGCGACTGACCTAGCCCGAGGAAAGCCTCAAACAGAATTCCCAGATCTCTGAATCGATATTATAATTCTGGGTACATTGGATATGAAAGAGCGTTATATATAGAATCTGATATTCTCATAACATTGGTTATGACGATTTGTATCTTCTAGGATACAACGCCATGTAATCCGTTTAAAATCAACCGATGTTTCGGAAGAAAATATTCATCATCAGGGTCGAAGTTGGAGGAGACATATTCCTCTGAAACGTCCTTTGATATTCAAAGGAACACCTCTATATCCCCAAAGCTGGAAATCTTCTGTGTTATATACACTGAATTTCCGCATATCGTGTGAAGCACTTCATCTATTAGCTCTCCCAAGAACCTGTTTTATTTCGAAACACTAATTATCAAGGGCAGTAAATATTTTAAAATTGCAATGAACGTATTTAGATGTTATACGGACTCCAAGCAGAAATATACAGAGTAAATGAAAGGTGCCACGGTCTCCACTTAGAAAAATATCTGAATCAATATGAGTCCGGAGACATTTGATTTGTGAGTTGCAGCTGAAAGAGCACTCTTATGACCTTTTCAGTTGTTCTTATCACCTTTGATGATGGTGATTGTTTGATAGGCCCGCACTTACAGGCAACCACTACCAAGGTTTCCGTTTACATGATCTGCCAAAGCTACTGGAAGGAGTACCACTGACAGTCAGAGCACGAATGTGGTACTTTCATGATTGTACTCCGGCACATTTTAGCCGTACTGTGCGAGATGGTCTCAGTGACACTTATCATGACCGATGGATAGGTAGAGGAGGACCCACTGCATGGCCTCCACGCCCGCTACATTTGAATCTTTTGGATTCTTACCTGTGCGGACACCTAAACACCCTTGTGTATGCAGCTCCTGATGACAACGAGACACCTCACCGTCGCACTGTGGATGCCTGTCAGACTATCCGCAACTGCCATGGCGTCTTTGCACGGATGTGGTGGCCAATGTTGTGACGTGTCGAGTCGTGCATTGAATCTCATAGAGGATATTTTAAGTACTTCTTATGGATGTACTTTTGCAGCTATATCTCACAAATGAAATGTCTTCGGACACAGGTTGATATTAACACTTTTCCTTGTTTTGGTATATAGAAATCGTGCCCGAAGTTTGTCCTTGCATTTCAGTTACATTCTGTATTGGATTGGTTTTCAAGGTCAGAAATTTCTAGGTAATTTTTGTTATTGATAGTGGGGTGGGACTAAGTCCCTTGTACTGCGGCCACTTCTGGCCTATTGTACCAGCCCAAGACGATAGCTGAGGGTGATTGTGGAGCAATTGCTGGATTGAAGATTGGCAGGGGAAACCGAAGTACTCGGAGAAAACCTGCCCCAGCGTCAATTTGTCCACCACAAATCCCACTTTACCAGACCCGGGATAAAACCCGGGCCGCTGCGGTGGGAAGCCAGCGACTAACCGCTTGAGCTATGGCGCGGCCCAAGTTCTAGGTAAATAGAATAAGTAACATTTTCGGGTTAGAGGGGTAAAATCTTATTTATTTAACAGAAAGGCCATCTGTCAGCTTTTCCACGCAGAACACTAAGTACTCAATTTTTATACGTTCAGATAAAAAAAATAATATGGAGTNTTGCTCGGTTTTAATCTTGGCCTGGACTCTGTCTGTACTGGCAGATTTATGGTTTTCCTCAGTTTTCGTAGGCAAATTTCGGGGAAGTACTTCGCCTAGGCTATGACTGCCTTCTTCAAAATGCTTTCAGCTTCATTATTCAACAATAATGCCAACATTCAACGCTAAATAGTACGAGATATTGACTACATCGTAAAATAAGCCACAAAAATGTACGTAAATACAGCGTTTATCCTTTGCTAATTGAGTAAGTGTCGTTAAATAAGCTAACACCTGTTACGCAGAAACTCCACGTTGATTGTTATCTTAGTTATGGGTTATAAAACCTATCTATTTCCCCTGCTTTTTTCGTCTGTCTTCTCTAGCTCTGCATAATGCATAAAGATACACATTCACACTGCGGTTCCGGCGACACAGAGCAGCTATATATAGATTAATGAATAAAGCGATCTTGAGACTTACCGCTTAAGACAAAACTTTCAATAGTTTCACGCTTTTTAATGGAATGTGACTATAAACGTGTACTGAATTTATGATAGGAGTTATTGGACTTTTTGATACAGCGCGTGACTACAATTTACAATTACACACACACGCTTTAGTTCACAGTTACATTTTCACTATCCGTTGTTCGGTAGCGGCTTCCAACGACGGACATTCTCCGTCCTTTGGTTTCCTGAAGTATTCCCGGCCTCAGCTACCAGCTTCTAACAGCAACAGCTCACAAAGACTGTACCGCAGCAGCCCTCTAACTCACTAACTCAGTCACTCACCAACCAAATAACTCATCTCAACTGACCTTCACTAACTCTCTCGACACGGAGCGCACAGAAAACACAATTCCATTATTGCTATGCAACTGTTGCCGTGGAAACATGCTTGTTTACGAAACCGGTACTTAACAACGGCTGTTGAATAACTGCTTCTTTTCCGGTCGTTGTTTAGCAGCGGGCCTACATG